>NC_031799.1:54195877-54213463 GCF_001522545.3 Parus major | reverse complement strand
CAATGTCTTTTTTGTGTTGTGGCACCCAGAGCTGTCCCCAGCACTCGAGGTGAGGCTGCCCCAGCTCAGAGCAGAGCAGGACAATCCCCTCCCTTGCCCGGCTGTGATGCTGGGCCTGATGCACCCCAGGACACCGGGGCCCTCCTGCCTGCCAGGGCACTGCTGGCTCGTGTTCAACTTGTCATTGGCCAAATTAGATTCGGATCAAAGGTTCCAAAGGACCTTATTGTAAGTTTTCAATCCCCATAACAAGGACTCACAGGAAAAAGAAATTTTAAAATCAATATTACTATAATAGTGGTGCAAAACAGAATAATCTGCTTTTTACAACCCTGAACATCTGGAATTCATGTGTTTACTCCTTGGCCAGTAGGAGAGCGTACATGTTATTGTATCCAGTTGGTTATATGTCAGCTTTTTTTCTCTTATGAAATTGACTACTACACAAAAGAAAAAAACCCAAACAAAACAGAGCAAAACAAAACATAACCAAGTATTAAGTCCAAATTACATAATTAAAATTGAGTATCTTCTTTGGAAAGCAACAATCCTGATTTAAAGATTTCAAGCACTTCTGAATTTACTCTTTGCTTCTCTGTTCCTTTCTTTTTCATTTCTCCTCATCCTACCAAGGCTGTTAAATAAACCCCACCCAAAATTTGTATCCTCAGATACACACTCCATTACAGAGGAGCACTGTAAAACTATAATAATCTATGAAGACACAATGTGTACCATTAGGTGTAAGCTGCAGTTCTGCAGACTTTCTTTTCATTGCTGAGATTGCCAGGGGTAAGGAGAAATCTTTCACAGCTATTTCAACCATTAGCTGAGAGCTATGTTCTTGTTCCTGTTTCTCTAAAAATAATTGCTGTAATTTTTTCATTGTCCTAAAATAAGTGTTCCACAGAAACAGGAGGATGAAAATTGTTCATGTAAACAGAATATACAACTAAAGAAGCATATTAATGTTACACAGAAGAAGAAACATTCACATAATTTCCAGAAACCAAAAATGCTAATCAGTTTTAGTAATAGCCTCAAGCAAATCAGCTTTTAGGGGAAATAAAAAACTATACTATTAGTTTTGTTATAATTAAATGCTATTTCTGATGATATCTGTGGTAGTTGGAGGCATACATCTACCATTGTAAGTATTATTTGAAAATAGTAAGGAATATATAAAGCATAAAGTATGTTTTGCAAAACTGTTGTAGAAAATGAGGTTGTTTCTTTTATTGGCTTAGAGTCTTCTAGAAAGTAATTTGGGTAGAACATATGGTGTTAGTCTTCATTCACTTTCTCTGCTGTGATTTCAAAGAGTAGAATTATCTCTGATTAATAGTTGTATAAAAGCTGGCTGTTACCGGGTATGCAATTCTCAGTGCTGCAGATGCAAGTGACTGAAGTTGAAACCAAGCCTGGGCAAAGGAAATGCTGCAGTCGATGCAATGGAGGGTGTCAAGGGAGATACAATCACTCTGAGTAGTTTTTACACTGTTTTTATATACCTGTTGGCTCCAGAGAGATATTAACACTGTGTACTAAACTCTGCACAGCCTAGTGGAACCTGCTGAGACTACTGGGGTTGGGTCAGATTTCTGTGGTAAGAACATAACATTTTTTTTAACAGTAGAATGTGATCTTATGTCAGGGACCAGCCTGTTGTGGGTTGATGCTGGCTGGCTGCCAGACAACCACCCAAGCTGCTCTATCACTATCCTCCACAATGGGACAGGGGAGAGAAAATGTAGCAAAAGGTTCATTACTTGAGATAAGCATCTGGGGAGATCCAAATACCTTCATGGACAAAACAGACTTGAATTTGAGATAGTAATTGTTTTATTACCAAAAAAGAGCAGGATAATAAGAAGTGATGTTAAATCTTAAGAACACTTTCCCCCCACACCCTCTCAACATCCTAGCTCTACTTCCTCCCCTCCAGTTGTGCAGGGAGACAGGGAATGGAGATTGGGATCAAATTGTTGTTCCTACCGCTGTTCCTGGAGAGGAGTCCTTCCCCTGCTCCATTGTGGTGTCCCTTCTGTGGGAGGCAGTTCTTCATGAGCTTCACCAACGTGAGTCAATCCTACGGGCAACAGTTCTCCACAAACTGCTTCAATTTGTGTCCCTTTTCCACAGGGTGCAGTCCTGCAGGAAACAAGCTGCTCCAGTGTGGGTTCTCCATGGGCTCATGAGTCCTACCAGGAAGCCTGCACCAGTGTGGGTTTCTCTTCACAGGTATGAAGGTCCTACTTGGACCCTGCTCCAGCACAGGATCCTCATGGGTCCAAAGTTTCTTTCAGGCACCTGCTCTGTTGCAGGGCTCCTCCCCATGCTGCAGGTAGATCTCGTCATCCCTGTTACCTCCACTGGCATGCAGGGGCATAGCTGCCTCTCCATGGGCAGCACCACAGGCTGCAGGGGAATCTCCGCTCCAGTGCCTCTCCTTCTCTACTGACCTTGGTTTCTGCAGAGTTGTTCTTCTCATACGTTCACACCGTGATCTTTTCTACCTGCAATTACATCTTCACAATGACCTCTTTTTTTTCTTCTTAAATAGTTACCACAGAGGCTTTATTATAATTCCTGATTGGCACAGCCTTGGCCAGTAGTGGGCCTGCCCCAGAGCTGGCTGGTATTGGCTCTCTCAGACAGGGGAAGCCTCTGGCAGCCTCTCACAGAAGCCACCCCTGTAGGCCCCCTGCTACCCAAACTTGGCCACTCAAACCCAATAAAGAGATGAATATTGGCTGAATATGGGACAGACGCTGAAGTAGTTAATAAAACCAAAAAAATATTAAGGAAGAAAAGAAAGCTTGTTTCTTCCTTTGTCATTATCCATATCACAGCCATGTTATCTATTTCTTGATTCCCTAATTAAAAACTCTACATCAATAATTTCAAAAGTCAGTCCTGCAGAATATGTGATCTCTAACATATACTGAAAGTAGGGACTGTGCTACAGGTATCCATTCTCCTGCACCAAGCATGGAAACAAAGGAGACTTTTTTCTGACTCCTGTATTAACATATTTGATCAACGTATCAAACATATCAAAAATACCAAACACATCAACTTCATGGGAAAATTCAATCTGACTAAAAGGAAGATAGATCAGCAACAGGTCAGGTATTTCTTTATATCCTTCAGCTGAAGAAAGAATTGAAATAACACATTTTTTTAATGAACACCGAAATTTTAAATTAATAATTCTCTTTAACAAAGACAAACAACCATCAGCTGTAAGCTACATTCACTTGATGGCATCTTGTTGAACATATGACACTTCAGCAGCCTAAGCTAAATGACTCAAGAGCATGAATACAACACAGATTTGCCATACTCTCTTTGAACTATTAGTATGGAGACAAAAGCTTTTCTGATGAGCAACTGAATCCTGTCAAATAACTTAAACTAAGGCCTTCAGCAGCAGAAGAAAGGTGAATTTTGCTAAGAACCCTGTGAGTAACGTTGTAAAAAATCGTTTGGAATCTTGCTGTTTATAGTGAACACTGTAAAATCTGTAAAGTTCCCCTTTTAAACGAATGAAAAAAGCAAACAATGCCACAAACAACCCCCCTCCCGCAGCAATTAAAACCAAAAGGAGATTAGCTCAATAATGACATTTCTAAAGAAAAATCACTTCTGAGTACTCATACTATTTTCTTAACAGAACAACAACTTAAGGGATATCCAACAACAACTTATGGGATATCCATGTCCATGTTTGATGAAGCTAGTTAGCTCAGTGTCCTCACCAGTTCTTATCCCATTGCCTTTAGCAAAGAAATGAGCAAACAAACAAACAAAATTAGAACTTAACATCATTTTGTCCTCCAGTTATGCTACTCTCAGATAAAGCAAGGAGCTTGATCTGGATACATTTTTTATAATGTGGAAATTGCTTTAACTTAATGGGCTTTAAACCCTCAAGTATCTTTCTAGATAATTGTGAGGTGTTGTATGTTAATCACTTTACCTTGAGGCTGAAACAGTCACTGATTATTGGCTTTAGTAACCTCGTTTTTAAAGAGGTAGGGAGTCATTATGAGCAGTGGAAAAACACTGAAGTGATAGATATGCCTCCACCAGGTAAAGTTTGAACAGAAACATATGGTGGGAAGCTACCAAAAAACTTTGTTGCCTTAGTGATATATCAGATGATAGCTGTTTGTACAAAGGCCTGACAAAATGAACTACCGGATACAGCATGTCTTTGGCTGATTAGCAGGCAGAGTTTGGATAGAGCAAAGCAGAAAACTAAATAAAACATCTACATCATGGCAGTAGTATCTAGTTTGCTATAAGGGTGTGAAACATTGCCACACTGATATATATAAAGCTTTTAAATGGGTTTCATCTGTGCCATCTGTGTGCCATATTGTGCATGATATAGCAAATACCGTTTATAACAATGAAATTTTGGAACATACTGCTCTTTCAGGAAGTAAAGAAACAATCATCACAGAACAGCTGTGCTAGGCCAACCACACAGCTAGAATGGAAGACACCAAAATCCCACTGCAGACGCTAAGTGGTGAGCCATTGGAATGTATGATGTGGATAGGGAGGGATTCACGGGAATACAAGCTTGAGCAATATGAGTTTCTAGACAGTGATTAATGTTTACTGTCAACACAGAGGTAACACCAATACACAGTAGTCAGAATGTGAGTCTTGGTTTGAGAAGATCAATTCACTCAATGCAAGAAAAATACAGTTTCCAAAACTGCAATGAGCTTAGTGGGAAGATGAGGTAGAGGTAGAACAGACTTCTCTTAAATTCCCGCATAAAGCTTCGCATCAAAACACTATAATATTATTCTTTTTGGCAAGACACTACTTCTCAAAACTAAGTAAATTCTAGTTTACTGGGTTTTAATATCTTATTTCATGCGGTGTCAAAAACATCTGAAATGATGTATCTCATTCTTTCAAGTTCTATGAGAACTAAAAACTCTAAACACATAGCTTGTTTTGGGTCCTTAAAGGTCTTATTTTCCATATGGTGCAAGTACTCCAGAGGTAGCCACAGGCCTTTTAAAAATAAAGGATTAAACAGGCCTTGCAGACTTTTAGAGAGCAAGAGCAATTATCAATTACTGTTTTTCATTTTACTCTTAAAAGACAGAAAATGTTTTAATAAAGTCTTTACAAATTACAGGAAGTATACCGTCTCAAAAGTAAGGTATCATTAAGCACAGCCCTTTATGAACTTTATGTTTTGCTTGAGCTCATTAGAAAGCAGGTTGTCATAGCAGCTGAAGTCTTTGATCATGTTTTTCTTTTAACAAATTGTGAGCTCCACAGTTTCTTCCTTGTTATACTCTTCTATGAAAAGCCAGATCACTACACATTTATAAATCAGTTATGTTTAAGTTTATGCAGAATATTATTGATGTTAAAAAGAGGCTGAAACTGTTAACATGAACTGCTTACATGAATAAAAAGTATCCTGGTATCATGGAAAAGAAAAAGGTTTCTGATGTGCAATCAGCCTGGTATCATAAAGCATCAAGCAATATTATATGTTCTTTGAAGAGAAGGCCATGGCATTTAAGAAGACACTATGTTCCTGGCTAACCCAGTCCATTGTAATAAAAACACCTGGGTAGAGATAGTGTCCTCTTCCAGGGCTTGCAAAACAGATACACGTATGCCTCAAATCCAGAAGCCTCTGATAAGTGGGACACTTTCCTTATCTAGAACTGAACAAGTCCACAAATCTGAATGTTTACAAATGTAGAGGAGAAGATTTTTGTTCCAAATAAAGGCCTGGATTCTAATTTTACACCTGGATTTTCTTCTTAAGAAAACTCGGGGAAAGATATTTTTGTGCATAAATTGGAATTTTCTAAATAACAAATCTGGGGAGTTGACACCCTTTTAACAGAAGCAGATATATTCCACAAATCATCACATAAAGAAAATTATTCACTTTCATGTGACTATATTGAAACAAAGGTAAAAATTTTATCTTTCAAAGCACCCATAGTAATACTACAATAGCTAGAGGCTCCAGAGTATTAAAGATTCAAGTCCTTCAAAATGGTTCATGTCTTTCAGAATAGTTCACGATTTTCACTATGCAACTTACTGTCTTAGAAAGAATACCAAGCAAAGGAAAATGCTGTTATCAATTCTCTGAACCAGCTAAATTAGTTTTAATGGCAGAAATGTATCTAGCCAAGATTGGTACAGCGCTGATGAGGTTATTACTGTATAAGGCAGAACATGCTATTTTCAAAAGCCTTTTGTAAGCCCCTTGATAATGGAATATAACATCCAAATAACTACTATTGAAGCATGAGTTAATGATTCAAATGCAAAAGTTTTAGCATAAACTTGGAAATTACAGTGGAAGTTTTAAATTCAGTTGTTTATCAAAATTTTCTGAAGCAGCCAGATGTCTTGTCTTACACAAATTTTGATCTCTTCTCCCTTATAGGAAGAGTACTAAATAGCCTCAGGAATACTAGCTGGAATATCCAGTCCATTCAAGAAAACTATTTGTCTGCTTCATTTTATTTTAGTCTTCAAAGAGGAAAACTGCACTGAGCCAAAACTGGAAAGATGGTTTACCTGTATTCAGACACTAAAGGAGCTCAAGCTTTTCTTAGCTATGTATACTTAGGAGAGTCATTCCTTTGCTTGTTTGCTACAGTTTTTACTTATTACTACAAGAGATTGTACTGAGACAGCATGTTTTAAGCCTCCCAGTGTTTCCATAGGTATTACCTCAGAGGAAGACATAAAGGGAAGATGACAGACCATCTGTTGGTCCACGTTTCTTCTAAGCTAGTACTACTCTTAGTGAACAATGTTTTGTCAAACAGCCAAAACATGAACAGTATTTTGCTTTCCATCACTGCAGCTTCTTTTGCAAGGTACAGGTATCACAAGAGCAGGCCTGTATCTTGTCAGCTTTTTGTCTTCCTCTCAAGTGGTGTGAATTTTCTCACCAGTAACTGCAGGTGAAGCAGTGTTACCTATTTCACCCCAAACAGGTCCAATTTCCTGAACTGAAAACAGTAGGAATTTGGGGCATAAGTGATGAAATTCAGAAACTCACTACTCTGTAATGTTGCAACATAAAAATAATAAATATTATTATAAAAATAAATAATAATAATATTGCCAAAAAGCTATTATTTGTTGGCTTCCAGGGTTAATAACACTCCTTGCATATAAAGCATCCACACTACAAAGAACTTTCAGTAGGTGTTCTCTGAAAAACAGGTTATCACTGGCTGGTTTCTGCAGATGATTTTCCTGCCAGAATCCTGGATCCTGCCATCCTTCAACTATCCTGCTCTTCTGCCCTGTCACGTTAGACACTGGTGGATTTAAAGCTCCATCCAATGTCCCTCATCACCAGCTGGACAAGTGGCATCACGCTGTGGCTGGCTTTGAACTAAGTGTGTGATGGCAAGTTTTTGTTAATGTGCTAGCCAGCAGGCCAAATGGAAGCAATAGCTGCCGAGCTCAGGCTGCAGCTTGTCTCTCTCCATGGCAGTCATTTGGATACATTTTCTCTACTTATTCAACAGTTTTATGTGATCTCTCTGTTTTATTTGATGAAAATTAAGGAATATGCTTGCAAGTTAGTTGCAGGATCCAAGGAATAACCAAGTGGGCAAGTAGTGCAAGTATTTCTGTGTTTTACTACCTCAGGAAATCAGAATATTTTTCTTTTACCTTGGTAACCATTTTTTCAACATGAACTATTTCATAAAGTACTTCTCATACCTGCTCAGTATTACTGTATCACTGTATTCCAAAGACTATGGAGGAGAAAAATCTTGAACACAGGAGCCTTAAACCTTTATGACACTGTTAATCCACAGGTCCCATTCAATTGCTACAAATTCAGGACATATAACTCAGTACATCTGTCTGATTGTTCTATTTTCCTGAAACTATTATAGACCTATAATCATATTTAGAGAAAAATATTGTCTTTCTAAGTATGATTCCTAATGGTTTTCAGTATGATGTTGTCATTTTAGAAGATGACAAATGTAAAACTTTTCTCCATCAGACTAGTGCAGAATACTTCCATGGTAAGAAACAACAAAAATGGTGTGCAGGTTCTTGTGCACTAAGAAGGAGTATCTGGCTGAAGATCATATTCTTCCTTCACAGTAGCTCTGTTGACATTTGTAACTTTGCACACATCCAAATCCCATTGCATTTTAAAACATCAGTGGATATTTGAGAACAAATGTAGCCTGCAGCTAGCTCCAGGGTCCCACTGTTTTCAGGCTCCATTCATTTATAGGACTGTCAGCCAAGCATCAAATCTTCAGATCTAAAATTTATTAGAACAATACTAAGAGATTTGTTGCAAACATCATTTTAGGTGATGGTTTTCATAAAAGACGCATTCTGCTTTGCACAGACCATCTTTATTTTTGCCTGGCTTTCTAAATGGTGAATGCTGCCAGCCCACCTTACCTCTCTGTCTGCTCCTGCAGATGCATTTTTTTCACACCATGCCCAGTAACACTGGGCTACATAGTGGAAAAAGTGCAGCTGTAGCATCAGATTGTATCTATTAAATAGATACTTGCATCTTTCGCTTTTGACACGGATGTATTTATTCAAAAAAATCCAAATAAAATTGAAAGAATTTAACATGGATAAACCATACATGAGAAAACAAATAAAAACTGAAAATCTCTCTGCTTTTCAAAATGGCATGAAATCTCCCAATATTTTCAAGAGGGCTGTTTGGACCCAAATAATGTAGAAGTAAAAAAATAGAGCAACTATTGTTTATGATTGTGCACTGCTTTGCAGAAATCAATAGTAGTACTATTGCAGCAGTATCTTGAACCTCTCATTTTGCGTAGACATTTGCTCAGAATAAAGAAAAAAACAGACCCTGACTTTACTTGTGAGCAGCACATGTGAAAGTTTGATTATTTACTTGTTTTATTTAGAAACATGGATAGAAAAGAGAACTTATACAGTATGTTTTTATGGATTAGATAGACTAAATTTGAAACAGAATACAAAATGGGAGTTTGAAATAATGTCAGTTGCAGCATCACATAGAATTTACATCATAGTATCATTTTATTTTTCTTTACATAGGAAAAACATACAAAATGTAGTATTTTTTCTGTTAGAAGTCTTGGTAACAAGGGCAAATAGAACTGAAAATCAGAATTTGGACAAAAAAGGTGAGGTTTTATTTTCAATACTATATTCATTTATCTAGCAACTCTTTCTCACAATCTTCTCAAGACTTACTAAAGCACTTCAATTATATCCAGTTAATTAGTACTCCATGAATGGCATTTAAGGAGTTAATGTATGGCTTTTTAAAAATTGGGGAATTAATTCTCTCCATTCCAATCCTGGGAATTCCCTCAGTTGTGCCGTATCTAAAGAACTTGTTTTATCCAGCATTGCTGTAAAGCACAGGTCAAGCACAATCCACTATATAGATAGCAGTACTTGTAAGCTAAAGCTCAGATATTTTTGAACTGAATGTAGTGGAAGTTTCAGGTTAAAAGACATAAATTTACATCTTATCCAGAAATCTAAGATTTATAAAAATTTTTGAGCTTCATAAAATTCTACAAGTTTCTTAGAAATCTGTTTTCCGGAACAAGATCTAGCTTTGAAGTTAGCTTTTCTTTTAGCTCTGCTTTTAGCAACAGGTTGCACTAGAGACCTCAGGAGGTTCTTCCAATCTAAATTATTGCATAATTTTATGATGGAATGGTAGAAAGTTACTTTGTGTGGATTGTGGTGGCATGGAACTTAGGAAGGATATATTGTAGAAAAAGAAGTTTACATTTGGCTAGATGATTACATTTTAATATTTTTAGTGCCTGTAGGAGTACTTAATATATTAGAAAAAAAGCAAATAAACAAATGAAACTTGAAAAATGTATGAGTTTAAGGAAATGTAACGTGCTGTATGCAAGGAACATAATCTCCAATTTACTGTCTCTTCTCTGAAAAGACCAAAATAATTCTTTGATTATCTAAACAAAAGGCATAATAAATAAGGAACACAAAATGAAGGGTGTTGGCATAAAGGAACTTCTAATGTTTTGTAAAAAAGAGACAATAACAGGAATCAGGTAAAGTTATTTCTTCAAGCCATTCTTCAGCTTTAGGTGAAGCTTTCTAATTGTCAAGATTTTAAACATTGTGGACTATAAAAATCAAAGACCCTAACATTCTGTATCAGTCTACATATTATTTGATAAATGAAACATTAGAAGGCAGTGAAAAGAGCAGAAACAAAACAATGTGCTAACATGACTTGCTTTTATCCTTTTCCTTCATCTTTCCTTTGAGGAATACCTTTCCCTTCTTTGCTCAGACTTTCCCTGCAAAATGTGTTTCCCATATGTCTCTTAAGTATATGGCTTGGAGTATACATACTTGTCTAGTATATGGAGACGAGAGAGGATCATAAGGATTAAAGAAAACTGAAATTAAAATAATACACAGTAATTTTTCCATTTAAAGATCTCCAAATGGTAGTTCAAAAAAAATTCATCCCCTTTTTCTGACAATGAACATTGTATTTTATCTTTTATCTTTTGTTTGATTGTAGCCCAGTAGATTAAATCAGCATATGGCCTGCAAGAAAATGCAAATTTAAATTAAATTTAACTCTTCTTTTTGGCATAAACTTAATTTGGGACATAATTTTTAGAAGTTTCTCAAGGCAACACAACAGAAATATTAGTAAAAATTACTCTAGATTTTAGCCTAGCCAGTTAAGGATAAATCCCTAGAATGTTAGATTATGGATATGTGTTGAAATATATCAAAATGCAACATAAATCAAATAAAACTATTACTGATATGATCACAGCTCAAAAAAATTTCCATGGCTAACACAGAAACTTTTAACTATGTGACTTGGGCTTTCATGGCAAGGTTTTGGTAGTGGCAGGGACTGCATCTGTTGTGGTGGTGTGTTTTTGTTTAATAAGTTTAAATTTTGTTGTACAAGTGGTTTGTTCTGTTTTCCCCTTTGATGCTGGTTTGTTCCAAGTTGTACCCTCCTCCCTACTGCCATCAATCATTGCATCCAAACCCCTTTTTACAGTGTCTTCCCTGTCAGTCATTGTAACCCTACCCCTTCATCCAAATACTTCCCTGTCAGTTTTACTTAGTACCTACCCTTTGTTCTAGAATCTTCCCTGTCAATCATATTGTATTTGATACCTCATTGGATTAAGTTAACTGTTCCTGCCCCCCAAGCTTTCCCATTGGTTTGTGCTTTGTAAGCTCCACCTTAAACTCCTCCCCTAAGTCTTCCCTATTGGTTTATGATTTGTATCCTCCCTTACTCCTCCCCCATATATAAGACGTTGCACAGTGTGCAGCTTTTGTCTTTTGTCCCTGGATGCTTTGGGAATTAAGCATGTGTTTGGAACCCGTACAAAAGACCTTCTCTCATTCTTGACTCCACACTGTGCCTGACTAGCCTGAAGTGCCATAGAGCTTTGCTCTAAGCTGCATGTTGGGTCATCCTGCTCCCAAGGTATGTCCCACAACCAATGCGGAGCTGAGGAAGAGCTAGCTGGCTCTGGTGCTGTGCCAGTCTGTGAGAAGCTGTTTCATAGGAAGTTTCCCCTATGTCTGATGGCAGCTGGATCTAAGACGGGCCTACCACTGGCCAAGGCTGAGCCCTCCAGCAGTCATGGCAGGCCAACAGAGTTAATCAGGGGAAGGAAACCTGCTGAACAGCAACAGCCAGAGAGAAGAGGAGTGATAATATGTGGGAGACGCAGCTGTGACATCCAAATCAGTGTAGAAGGAGAGCATGAGGTGCTCAGGTACTGGAGCTGAGATTCCCCTGCAGTCCATGGTACAGCTCATGGTGAGGCAGCTGTGCCCCTGCAACCACAGAGGTCACAGGAATGCAGACATCCACTTGGAGCCTGTGGACAACCACCCCAGAGCAGGTGGGTGCCCAGAGGAGGCTGTGAACCCCTTGGAATGACCACAATGGACCAGGCTCCTGGCTGTACTTGTGACCTTGCAGGGTAGATAAAGTGTGAGTGAAGGAAATCTGAAGAGAAAGTTAAGGTCCAGAAAGGGATGAGTGGGGGACATATGTTCACATATTTTAATATTTAGTTTCAGTCATCATTACACTACTCTGATTTGACTGGGCATAAACTAAATTAATTTTCTCTGAGCTTAGTCTGTTGTGGTTGTAATTGATGTGCAATCTTTCTTTGTCCTTATCTCATTCCAGGAATCCTTTGTTATATATTTTGTCTCTCTCCAGCTAAGGAGGGTGCAGCAGTAGAGTGGTTTTGGTGGACACCTACAACACTATGTCATCTTGTTCAAAAAACAGTAAGTTTCCACAGAACATTGCAATTTCTGGTGGCATACTTTCAGCCTCAGGCTTGTTTTTTTTTTCGTTCTCTATTATATATCTAAAATGCAATAGGCTTCTGATCTCTTGGTAAAACAATCTCTAAGAAACTTTCTAAAGAAACTACTTATATTTTTAAGCTTATAAGAGGGATATCCCATGCTATACAACACCATGCTCAGCAATAAAAGCTGGAGTGAAGAAGGAGGGTGGGGAGGACATTCAAAGTGACGGCATTCAGTTTTTAAAGTCACCCTTATGCATGTTGGAGCCTGTCTGTCCTGGAGATGGCTGAACACCTGCCTGACCACAGGAAGTGGGGAACAAATTTTGTGGTTTGCTTTCCTTGAGCGTGTAGCTTTTGCTTTGCTTGTTAAACTGTTGTTGTCTCAACCCACAAGTTTTCTCCCAGTTGTCCTTCTGAGTCTCTTCCATGCCCTGCTGGGAGGTGTGAGCGAGAAGCTCCATGAGGCTCAGCTGCCAGCTGGGGTGAAACCACCAAGCTATTTGCAATATCTGGAAACATTAAAAAAGCTAAAAATATAATTACAAGATGACAGCAAAAAGTATTAATGCTGGACAGAATGGCATAATTAGGGAAGTGTGCTGCATAATTATTACTGTATAATTAGTGTTCCTGACCAATTTATAAGCATATTTGATATTAAGTTGTCATGAGTCAGTTAGCAGTCATTAAAATAAAGCTATACAACCAATTTTTCCAGTTTGCTCTCATTATACTAGCAGATTGTTTTATCATTGTGCTACACAGCAGGTTTCAAGAAGTCATTAGGCCTTCATTTACTTCAATGCTCGTCATAATCTTCAATACTCTAATGTATTTGGGTAATTCCAAGGTAAAAGAGAGATACCGGCTTCCAAGAGGACTTTTTCCTCATTAATACCTTCAAGAACATCTATGCTTTTCAAACAGAAAAGGTAGGAGCAATTCTATCACTTTAGATTCACTTTATAGTACTTGTGTGCGTTGTGTGTGTGGCTGATAATGATGATTGAGTTTGAGATGTATAAAGGAACTTGGCAATAATATATTTTGTGATTTGACTATATAATAACATAGTTAAAACACAGAAATCATAGTTTTGCATTTACTTCAAGGCAATTAGAAATCATCTTCCATTTAATTTTAAATATCTTGCCTCCTAACTTAAATAAAAATCTTATTATGTATTTAAAGGGAATACTTATATAAGCAAAAAGGCTTTTGTGGCAATAATCATCAATTTCATATTGTTGAATTGGTTTAGAACTGTTCCACATTAGCATTTGATTACCATATCATTAACATGAAACTCAATAAACTACACCATAAAAAAGTGCTCTCAGAATAGAATGCAAACTGGCTAAGGACCTAAAGATAGAGCTAGATTCTAGCTGAACTTAATTTGTTATGATTTAACTTCATAGTTAAAATTTTGCTCTTTGGCAAGTTGAAGTAATCTCAATATTTTGGAAAGTATTTTATTGAATTTTCTATAAAAAATAATGTTTTAGAAATGAGAAAAAGCAGTTGGATAACTGAAAAAACTGAACTTCTTAGAAAAGACTGTTGCTGCTTTCATCAAAAAACATACTACACATAATTTATATAATTTGAAATCCAGAGGGCATCTACTTTGATAAAAGTCTTAAATAGTATCAAATATATCATTCGTACATGCAGAATTGCTTTAATTTTGAAAGTACAGAGAGGGATGGAACATTTTGCTGTCTATACTTTTCAAGTAGTTTCCTCCTAGCCTGGATTTAAATGTCACTCAAAATCTTGTTGTTGATATGTCTTCTGTTCAGGGGAAAGAAATCACCATGTTGAATGATACCTGTACCAGGTGTGTGTGACTGGCAGGGACTGATAAAAGCAGCCTTCATGGAGCTCGTCGGGCAAAGTCTGCAGCTCACACAGAAAGCCACGTATTTCACGTCCAGGTTTTTTATGTCCGTCAGGTGACGTCTTTCTGAGACAATTCAAGTACATGAGAGCAAGAAAGAATTACTCTATTATATTGTGTACCTTAATTCAGGCAGCTGTGGTAATCTGACAGATGTGTTGAGATCTACACATTTTTCATTTGTTTTATATTTTAGAGGCCTAAAATCCATGGTCTTAGGATGACACTTCTGCTATTAAAGTAGTATACAGAAGGAAATATGGCTGAAAATGTGTCATACCTAAAGATATATTCAGTCTGTCACAATATCCAAAATTATAAAAATAATTTGTAAATTAATAAACTTCACAGTACCTGTAAGAAAAGGTGACTCTATCAAGGCCATTTCACTGTGTTGTGTTAAAGTAATTTTTTTCCTAGTAAACTTTTTTACTATAAAATTCCCTGTGTGAATCTTCAGGAGATCAGCATCTGGTTAGTCTGGCTAATTTTTCAGAAAGTGAGGAATTTTAGAGATAGTTTTTGGATCAGTTTTTCAAGTATATAATACAGTTTGATCTTAATATGCATATTTTCAGTTGTAGTCTGCAGAAAACCTGACTTTATTTCTTGCAGTTAAACTAGCTAGCTAAACACAGGACACTGCAGGTTTCTTTTAAAAATAATTCTTTTTCTATGGTTGTCTTTGTGCTTCATAACTAAGGAAAAGTGAAGGAAATCCAGTCCCTTGTGCAAATAAAGAGCCTTTTACTTTCAACCCAAAGGCAGAAATGTAATGTTTCATCAGAAAAAAAGTCAGTACCCAGCTGTGCAATCTTTTTTCTTTATTGTAAAAGTCTGGGAAGCATTAAAAATCAGATATTAAACTCAAAGGTCTTGACAATGTCAGTTTACTCTTCTTGCTAAAAATAACTTGAATTAGGCATATCAAATTCGCAAGGAGTATCCTCTTTGATGTCCTTTCTACCCATAAAATTATTTCAAGGAAATCTGTACAAAATAACAAGCTTTGATAAACCTCTAAAACTCTGCTGAAATGCTCAAGTTATATTAGAATTACATCACTGAAAGGGAAAAGAAACTTCCATTTGTTGTATAAGCTTTATTGGCTCACCTGTTAAAATTCCACCTTCACTATATTTTATTTTTCTGCTGATATTTGCTGGACTACTAAGTACATTTCTTGTTGACCTATGCCGTTTACTGTTGTTTATTACAAAAAGTAAACTGTCTTTCTCTAGAAAGAGACTTACATTTTCCATCTACAGCAAAGATAACAATAGTTCAGGCAAACACATACATTCACGTCTCTACATTAAATCAAAGATCTTCATGATCAAACACAACTGTTATCTTAAAGTTAATTTTGTAGGTATGCTGCTTTGCAAAAATGTAAAAAAAAAAAATTCTAAAAGTCAGAATATTTTTGATGCTGAACTCTTATTTAAAGGGATAAATTCAGTCTCCTGTTTCTTAGGTTTTTGATCCCTTAGTCCAACATACCTGCTGCCATGGTAGGATGCTTTGAAATCTGTCACACAGCGAACCCAAAACGTAAATTGTGCTCATCCCCAGTGCTGAGATGGTGAACTACTGGGAATGCTATTTAATCCCTTTTATGGTGATCTAAATATCTGCTACACCTACATAAATTAGACCAATTTAGGAACTGGCTAAATTGGCACGTTGTGGATCTTGTCTTTTCCTTCCCTTCCTACTTCTTAATAATAACTATGCCAGTGAAATTTTGCATTAGAATATTCTTCAGTGATCTTCCACTTATTTTTAGGTTTACAAGATAAAAAAACAGTTTCTGTAATTTTCTTCTCTCCATTAAAGTATGTTTGGACCATGTTCCAATGTGTCCTGTCTTTTCAACAACACGATCGTTGCTATAACAAATTTTCTATTTATGTTTCCACATAAAGAACTATAACAGCTTAAAGAAATACTTCACAGGTTTTTGCATTGTTGTCTTTGAAAAAAATCTTCAATAGATCACTTGCAGAAGCATTTCAAGACCCACATATATGTCTCAGAGCTCATACTGAAGATTTTTTTTCTGTATCTTTATCTATGCCAACCATATATATTCTTTCACTAGAGTTGTTTGCCTTCAATTCATAGAAGTTGATAAGCAGTCAATACATGCCCTAGCATTAGCCATGGTATGTAAACTGAATGAGTTTGTGAGTCTTCCACTTAGACACATTTCTGTATCTAAATAGCCGTGTTCATGTATTTTGCATTTTACAAGTTTATTAGATCTTTATAAATGTTTTCCAAAGGAATAAATTCAAGAGATTAATACAATTTATTTACCCTTGTGGGGTAGATTGACCTTGGCTGGCAAGCAGGTATCCACCAAGCAGTTATATAATTTCTCCTGTATCTACAGAAAAAGGGGAAAAAATAAAATGAATATGTTAGTCAAGGTAAGAATCAGGAGAAACATACCAGATGTTTCCATTTGTCAGAAAACAAATAATAAATTACCTATTTTTATCAAAAAATAATTTGCTGCAACATACAAAAGATTAGCAGCAGAGCGTCTGGAGATTCTGTGTTATATCCACTGTTCATTATTTTTATTAATGTTCTGGAGAAAGAATTAGCAATGAAGTAAAAAACTGCACATGGCTCAAAGTTACTTTGTTGGTCAAGATCAGAGAGGAACTTCTAACAGGAAGATTACCATGGAACTTCAGTGAATTATATTCAAAGTTAGACACATTAGTAATATGTTATCAAATAAATAGCAAAGTTGATTGAAAAACCTACAAACAATGATCACTAAAGAGGAAAATACCTCTTGTGTGGTCCCAAATTATCTATGCAATTGGATGAAATAGTTTTAATAGTCACTGCTCAGCTGTGATGACCTCAGTTTCATAACCAGTTACAATCAAAACCAAATCGCAATAAATAAAAGCAGCATATGGAGCTGCATGCAGTGTATAAAAGTCAAGGTTTAAACTTCACTTAAGGGCAATTACAGAGATACCTAAGGTTAATTTTAGTGAGGCTATTACACTGTTAGACACTGAGGTTGGTGCTCTTTGATGGAAGAAGAACACATCACTAAAAAAAAAGTGTATATTCTCCAGAATGCCATCCCATTTTGCCATCAGTACAGCCCTAGCTAAGACTGAGGAAGTTTTGCTTGTGTAAACTAAAGCAATGAAGCCTCCTTCATTGCCTCCCATGTTAAGAAATCAAACTATTTCAAAGTAGACTAGGAAATTAGCTTAGGCTTTGTCGTGGTTTTAAACCAGTAACTAAAGAAATTACTTATTTCTTGTTGTG
>NC_031799.1:54079766-54194877 GCF_001522545.3 Parus major | reverse complement strand
CTTCTTAAGGGGGTGTTTACAAGTTGAATTCACTTTTTAATGGTCAGATCTGCTGTCAATTCTTGGAAATGACTGATAATTGGTCAGGAGGAAGAACTCCCATCAGCCATCAGCACCTCCAACTTCCCCTCTCTCCTCAGCTGCCTTAAAGGTAAAGCTACCCCATGATAGGCTTCTAAGCTTAGTCTTTTAAGCTAATTACATACCTGGGGAAAGAAAAGTTGGAATTTTAGAAGGTATGCCTAGCTGGATTTACAAAACAGCTGAATTGGTCTATTTTTTTCTGAAACTCTTCTAACTACTTTTTTATGCGTTTGTAAATGGCAATCCAATCACTCTTAGAGGTATTAGTGACAGGACTTCTGTTGGATCTTCAATTTAAGACATTACATTACATACATACCTGTGGCAAAGGGATTTTATCACAATTTTCATTAGAACATACAATGGGTATATCAAGGATTTCAGATTTTATTTTAATTGCTATTAGTTTATGACAATTTCATTTTGAAAATCAATGATAATAAAATTGCAAATACATACTTAGCTGAAATTTTCCCATCTTGAATACAGTTCTTCAAAAATTCTGGTGTGTTTTCAGGTGGAAATACTTGCATTTTGTTTTAGACTTGTAGGCAGGAGTCTTAGAAGTCTCCATTTTCATAATAATGGCACATTATACACTCTACACTGTCAGTAAGTCAGTCTCACTTAATGGATAGAATAGACAGTTTTGCAAGTTGAAAATGAAATAACCATATTATAAGCCTGGCTAGGTTGATTCGGTTTGTATCACTTTTTTCCCAGAACAATTAAAATTGTGACATAACCACTCAGAACAGGCCATAAGCACTTAACACAGGAGTGAAACAGGGAGGCTTGAGGACAGAGTAATCTTTCTAATTATTTCTGTCTGGGGGAAACAGTGGAGGACAAAAAGAATGTAATTTTTAGCCAAACTGATTAATTTTTTTCCAAATGGAAGGAAGAGCATAGTGTCATAAAAACTAGGTGAATAAACTATGCTAGACAATGAAAAAATGTTACATATGAGGGATTAGGTTAGAATAATACTTGGTCTGATTCTTTGCATCCATTCCCACTTTATATTCACACAGGAAAACAGTATTTCTTTATTTGAACAGAATAAATCAGAACAATAAATCTTTTTCTATCCTTTATACATGTTATTGTTTACAGTATTGTTTACAGTTTACTTATGGCAGCAGCTTACCAGGAGTAGTGTAAATTATAGCTGTAGTTTGCAGACAATAATGTTTGGGTTCAAAATTTGAGTTGGTGTATTCATGATGGTCTGTGGATACAAAAAAAACATTAAAACTTATTTCAACAATACCTGTGGTCTGTCTCAAAGATTCTGGTGGAGCGTGCTGCAAACATTCAGCATCACTGAGACCTTATAAGCCTGATAAGTTTGCAAGGCGTAAGAAGATATTCACTCAGGTCCCGGAAGCACCATTTTACAGAGCTTGTAAGACCTGACACTCAGGTCCAGTACCTAATGTCTGACAGCATTATATCACTTGCTTCTCCAGAGCAATCTGTTACCCAGCTGAGTTAACACTGAACCTCACTCAGGTGGACAGCAAGAGCAAACATGAGAAACAGTCAATCAAGAATTATTTGTCCATCTAGATTCAGTGCATTGCAACCTGCATACCATAATCTTCATGGATTCCCCCAAAAGAGTAAATCAGACTTCTGCATGAGTACATGCCAGTCTCCTGAACTGGAAAGGATAAAACTTAGTGACTTTCTCTTACCCATAAAACAGATGGAGTTACAGAAAAAACATGCTGGATCACTTTTTAAAAAAGTGCCTAAAAATAGCTCAGAATTTGCTGCTTAAAGGACTTTACGCTTTCTTTGGTGACGTCTTATTTGTCCCTAAATTTGTCACCCCTCTCCCAGCATCTTTTATATATTCATTTATTCTTTCCCTTGATAATCTTGTTAAAATGTTTAATAATGAGGGCTGCACACTGAAGTCCTTCTTGGTCCTTTCTTGTTAGAACTACAGTCCCATAAGACTTCTGCTTTACACAATGAAGATATAAGTACAGATAATAGAAAAAAATTGTAGTGTTTATATGAATATCACCTGATTAAAAGCAGACTTCTGTATAAGTACTGATTGAAATCAAGGTTTTTATCTGCAGGAAATTGATGAGAAAGAAACCTCTTTCCAAAGCATGTTTTCTTCATATATCACTGTGGCAGCATTTTGAATCATCCTCCTGCTGTGGTTATATATATTCTAGTCCTTATTAGCAACACTGGAAATTTGGGTTATCAAACATGTCCTTGAATAATAAGATGAGGCTTTCATACATAAAGCAAAAAAGATACGATCTATGAGAATCTGCCATTTCAAACCTTATTTAAATTGCAGACAATTTCTCCCTTCCTACTCTTATGCTTGGAAGAATTCTTGTACCTATCAGCAGCTGGTTTCATTTAAGATATGATGATTGCTTTGCTTGATGAAATATACACACCAGGTGGATGATTTATTGCTAATGCATGTAGAGTTTTGTGTTAATTACTGAAAAATAGGAAATATACAGTTGGCTCCTTAGATGCCACTGCATTTTTATGAGCAATTTCAGGTACATAACAGATATTCCTGTCCCTGTATTCAACTGAAACACAGGCAGCTTCTAGGTCACTGTTGATTTACACTTCATCCTTCTACAAAGGTTCAGTGCTTTTGTATACATTAATATAAAGAGTGATGGACATTAGCGTGATAAGCAGATGCATGACAATAATATTTTTTAAATACAAGGAGAAAAATTATTATTGATTCAGTGTATCAATTATTTTCTGCTTGTGCTTTACTTATTATTCTTCCTTCTCCTTGCTTCAGTTTATTTTCCATAGCATAGATGTAGATAAAAAACTGCAAGTCAGCTATTTTTTAATGGAGTATTTGGATGGCTTGTTCAAATATTCAAGAGGACAAGGATCTTAGGCTACAAAAATCATCACAGCTACTTCAGAGAGAAAAAAATTAGTAACTTATTTGCATCTTGAAATACTCCACAGAAGCAGCATCAGCTAGGCACCATCTGTTTTAGAA
Organism: Parus major; assembly: GCF_001522545.3. Classification (NCBI taxonomy): domain Eukaryota; kingdom Metazoa; phylum Chordata; class Aves; order Passeriformes; family Paridae; genus Parus; species Parus major. The sequence goes on along the minus strand of NC_031799.1, from coordinate 54,191,774 downwards.
TTTTGAGAAACAGTCAGTCTGGAAATAGAAAAAAACTATGCATTTGAGAAGTGTTTCAGAAGGAATACATATAACAAATCTTTACAAGATATTTTGCTATTGTGTGTATGTTTTGTATGAGCAAGAGATTTACACAGGCATCAATATGTTGAGTAAACAACTTATGCTGTAACAGCTCTAAGTCTAGAATTGTATGTGATAATGGTCATATATGTCAAGGACAAATGTAGAGGACTTGTGTGTAGAGGCACTGATTGTTGAAGGCTCTACCGGGGATCAACGCTTTCACTTATGGGCTTTGATAGATTCTTCATTGCGTGGAGGTGTGAGCTAATTTACAAGGACAGATCTCCAGCCAAAATGAAATGTCACAATTCTTCTGCTCCTTGGTTCTCTGAGCTGACTTGAAATGTCAGTACACAGGGATTCAAAATGGTGTACACACAAAGATCATTCAGAATTTTTTTTAAATAAATGTAATAAGTTAGAAATACATTTATACACATATACTGAAATGATTTAATGAAGAATTAATCTTTAACTCTGTTAATAACGTAACTTAATAAGTTTATTACCAATTACATACATATGTAGTACTGATTTTAAAGACTCTCACCATCTGGTTGCAAATACTTTTAAAATATAATGAGTTTGAGGAAACTCTAGTACATGGAAATTAATAATACAAATTTCACAGTGTTATTTCTGTACATTTCTGTACATTCTGCGATAGAATGTTCTGGCATATTGATCATAACTCTAATACCAAAGAAATTAGTTCAATGGCATAAGGAAGTTTATTTTAGGAGCCACTACTCCAGAGTACTTTTATTTTATCTATAGAAAATTTACTCTTAAATATTGCTAATGGGATCTGATAATCTAGGGGGAAAATGCTAGTTCGGATGTTTACACTTGGCTGAAGGAAATAATCTTCAGTCTGATTTTTTTGTGTTTTGCTGTGTGATAACTTTTCCAGCGAAGGAGGTGTCTCCCAAAAGAATATAATTAAACTTAGATGGAGTCATAAAGCTTCCTATCAAAAGATGACTGTAAGATCAGAAAAAAAAATTAAAAGGGCTTTTCAACTCTGAAATAGAGTTCAGCCATTTACTTTTCACAAAATACATCTGTACTGTAGTTTATTATAAGCTTTATGCAGCCAATACTTTTCTAGGACTTGATTGCAAAAAACCGTAATCTACAGAATGGAGATTTCCATCGTGCCTTTGACAAAGCCTGATTCTATACTCTTACTCTTGAAACAGGTTTTTCTCTGCAGAGCATAAGCCAAGATTCATTTACTTGTGAAAAGAAGTAACATGTTTCTGCCATGTTGACAAAATGACAGACAGAAAACCTTAAGTATTCAAACCTTACTGAAGAGATAATAGAAAACAGAAGACTTGATGAAACAGGAAGACTGAACAGCCAGTCCTTGACTTAGGGTTTAGAACTTAAGAACCAAATAAAAGGCTCATACTCTAAGGCATGCTGTTCACTTACCTGGCTGCAGCTGTACAGCTGTCTGCTTTCACAGAGTCGTTTTGTGTAACATGCGTGTTGATTTTTAAGTGCTACTTAAACTTTCCAAGTAATCTGTTGAGGTACCACTGAATTCTGGAATTAAGGTGTTGCAAAATTTAAGTCTCTCTCTAGATGTAATCTGTGGTATTCTGTGTACCATATGAGGGTGCTCATTCAGCTGCTGTGGTGATGTGAGCTACAAAGCTGTACAATGACTTTCTAAATGTCTGTAAAAATGGAGAGGGAGTAAGGAGCACATGTATGAGTGAGAAAGATAAAAGTCATAATATGGCAGAATGCCATAAGCAGAGTCCATATTATGTATTATAGTACTTATATATGAGCTAATTATTTCAGTCATAAAAATACCCTTTTATGTAAGTCAAGTGAAAACCAGCAATAAACACAAATAGAAGATGCAGCAATTTTTTTTAGTCTTTCTGTCCTTTCTATGTATTTTCCCAAGAGAGTCCTTTTCATTGTAAATTATGTTCTGAAAGTGTTGAATCTGTGTGTAGAGTACTTTGCACACACCAAAAACTGGGTATATCAAAACAGTAAAGATCAGTTTTGAAGTCACTAAAAGACCATATTGATGTAAAGCGCTCTCATAGTCAAAAAAACCAGTCACAGTGTTCTCCATGACTGCAATCACCCTGTCATATTTGTTTAGTAATTAGGCTATATTAAATCATACGTAATTATTAAACCATACATCTTTGCATTCCACTTAAATTTCATCATTATGGCATCAGTCTAGAGAGGAAGAAACTTACTTGTTTAAAGGAAAAATGAAAAAAAACACATAGTGCTTTGAATTCATATGACTCTTCATTACATCACACTGTCATACGCAGATAAAACTATATTTTCCTAGCTTTAGAATAGAAATAACTTAAGAGTGTCAATAAAATGCAAGAACTTAGTGAGGATTTATTGTAGAACTTGCATTAAGTAGAAATTTCTGTAGGAAATCTGTCAAGAAAGCTAAGCAACAAAGTGGTCTAAAAATACAAGATGCAAAAATGTACTTGCAGATTTGTAATTTCTGAGAAACACTGCATTTTCATTTAAGGTTTTGGGGTGGGGGCAGTGATTTTTGAATTAACTAGGTGACATCACTATCTCTTAATGCAAATATCTGTTTCTTAGTGACAGTTCTGGCATGTCTGGCAGAGCACTAGTGTGCCCAGTTCTTCAGCAAAAAATTACTCACTTCCATGCTAAAATCAGCAGCATTTTGATTACTAGAATGGGAATTTTTAGATTGAGATGTTTAGAGGGTTTATTTTCTCTCTTTTTTGTTTTTTTGGGGGGGTTTTTTGTGTTTTTCTGGTTTTTTGGGTTTTTTTGTTTGGTTTTTTTTTTGCTGCTGCTGTTGTTGTTATTTGGTTGGGGTTTTTTTTAATGAGAAAAGCAGTTTGGATTTTGGCTTTTTACCTCTGTAAGAAGAATCTTTTGTGAAATTTATATATGTAATACCAAATCACTGTTTTTAATGCAGTAGAAAATGGCTGTACATTATTCCAAATCCAACAGAGACTACTAGCTTAAAAATAAATCCAGGATATTTCTTTCTTCTAAAACTGTATAAAGTAAGTGGGTTAAGTAAATACTATTTCTGTCTGACTGACAGGTCAGTGGTCAGTGATTAAGATCTCAAGTTCATTAAATTATAGCAGCATGAATCTTGCATAGTTCAGCAAGAGTGCAAACAAACATTTTAAATGTGATTCTGAGCCATCTAAATTGATAGGAGATTCAGCTCAAGGGAAAAAAAACATGCCTAAGCATACATAGATGAGGGCCCAGGATGTTAATATGAAGCATTAAGCAAGTATTTCAGATTAAATACATTTTCCATTGATTGAACATGTTTTTATCTGTTACCATCCTGTGTCATGATAAAATAGTAATTCTTCTGTACCCGAGACTGTCATGTCTATAAGCCCCTTATGTGGCCCCTGCCACTGCCATGAGGAGCAAAACCTGTGGTCCCACTCCTGGGAAGAGTGGGAAAGGGGAAAGGTTGTTAAATTTTTTTGCTTTCACCTGAAAATAAAAGAATCTGAGAGTGAACTTACATGCTTAAGAATACATCAGGCAATCATTTTGATGTACATATAATAAATGAAATACACATTATATGTATGTAATATTGTATATAATAGATAATAGATAATTTATACTATGTATATGTATTTTATATGTATATTTGCATATATACATATATTACCTGTCTGCCTCAGTCAGTGGCATACGCTGATTTTTTTCAGTGCAAATGGAGAGAAGTACAGTGAGGCGTTGATATCTTTCTTCAAACATCTTTATTTTTTCTAGCTCATTTCTTTTCTGACAATAAAAGTTATGAAAGTAAAAAAATGAAATTTTAACCTTTGTATGATGCTAGATATGTGTGATGTTAGATAGGCTTTTTCCACATGTTGGGGAGAAGACAGTGATTTTCTGATCGGCACAGGCAAGTCCACAGCAATTAGAATGATGTTTCCGTCATCACAATCATTAAAGGACATGAAAAACAGTATATTAATCTGCACTGATTTAGCTTCAGTTGTTTCTCAAACGTCCTTCTGAGATTTACTCTGAAAATTAAATTGACAGAACTATTAAACAATACATATTTATGTAGAGGCATATATGCATTTATGTATATGTTTATAGATGGAAATGTAAATATATGCATAAAACATCATGTCAGAACTTCCTGAATTTGATGTTTAAGTAAAGGAACACAACAAAAAGAAAGTCTTTTACATTAGAAGCCTAACTCTTAAAAATTCCTTTGAATTCTTGAGGTCATTTGTAGCTGTTGTCTTTCCCATACTCATCTGTGACACAGACTATGAAAGACACAGACAATATCTGAAAAGTCTGAAATAAAATTGCATTGAGACTGCTTGATGAAACGGAATAGCCACAAGTCCATGGGTCCTGATGATATTTACCCCAGTGTCCTGAGGGAACTGGCTGATGTTATTGCCTAGATGCTCTCCTTCATATTTGAAAAATCGTGGTGGTCAGATGAAGTCCCTGCTGACTGGATAAAGGGAAAAATTTTCCTTAATTCAAAAAAAGGGAGAAAAGATACAGGGATCTGCAGACTGATGAGCCTCATGTCTGTGCTTAGGAAGATCATGGAGCAGATCCTCATGGAGGTAAGGTCAAGACACATTCAATACAAGGTGGTGGTCCAAGACAGCCAGAACAGCCTCACCAAAGACAAATTGTGCCTGACCACCCTGGTGGTCTCCTGTGATGGAGGGACTACTACAGTCATCCAAGGAAGACTGACCATCATTTACCTCATCTTCTGTAAGGTCTTGGGCATGTTCCCACATGCCACTTGTGTGTCCAAATGGGAAAGAGATGGATTTGAAGGGTGAAATTTTGGTGGGTGAGGAATTGGACGCACTCAGAGAGCAAGTCGTGGGCAGTGATTTTATGTCCAGCTGGAGGCTGGTGTCAAGTGGTGTCCCTCATGGCTCAGGTACAGGACCAGTTCTCTTGAATATCTTCATCAGTGACACAGCCAGTGGGATCAAGTGCAGCCTCAGCAAGTTTGCAGATGACACAAAATTGAGAAATGCAGCTGACATTAACAAATGACCAGCATGCTATCCAGAGGGACCTGCCAAACTCAAGGAGTGGACCCACAAGAACCTAGTGAAGTTCAGCAAGACCCAGTGCAAGGTTCTACACCTGATTTGGGCTAATCCCAAACATGAGCACAATTGGGAGAACTCATTTAGAGCAGCCTTGTGGAGAAGGACTTAAAAGTTGTGATGGATGAAAAGCTGGGACCTAACAGTTTGTGACCACAGCCTAGAAAGCCAGTCACATCCTGGGCTGCATCAAAACAGGAGTGACCAGCAGGTTGAGGGAGGCAATTGTCCCCCTAGACTCTGTCTTCATAAGACCCTACTTAGAGTGTTGTGTCTATCTCTTTGACCTCAGCAGAAGATATGGACCTCTTGGAGTGGGTCCAGAGGAGGATCAGTGAAGTTGATCGGAGAGTGATACATCTGATGCTATTTGGCTGGGAGAAGTGAAGGCTCTGGAGGACACTATATGACAAGCTTCCAGTACATAAAGGGGACTTATAAAAAAAAAAAAAAAAAAAAGAGAAAGAGTGACATTTTATATGGGCATGCAGTGATAGGAAATGGGGGTATAGCTTTAAACTAAAAAATGAGGCTCTTAGGTTAGATGAGAGGATGACATTCTCTACTCAGAGCATAGCGAGGAACTGGAACAGGTTGTCTAGAGAATTGTGGTTGACCTATCCCAGAAAATGTTCAAAACCAGGTTGCCCTGAACAACCTGGTGTAGTAAAAGGTGTCCCTGCCTATGCTAATTGGGTTGAAATTTCCAGCCTAAACCATTTAATGATTTTATAACATACCTTTTTATCACCAGCACTGATAACAAACAAAACCAAGCCAAATAAATCAACTGAACTCTTTCAAAGAGTTATAATGCTTTTATTATGTGGGGAATTATACAAATTTTTAATACCTGAACAAGGTTTTCATAGTGTCAGCAAATGGACATTTCAAGTTTGTTATTACATGTTATATTATATAAAACATTAGTACAAACCATGTACTATTACTGACATATCAAGTGGGAGAGGAATTTCCATATCACTTTTGCACTATGTGAAATGAATGATCATTTTGATCATATTGCAGATAAATGAAAAATCAAATTAACTCATTTGGCCTCATAAAGAAACAGTAAAAGCACATAAAGTCATAGGTCTTCACTCCTACTACATCTTTACATTCATTTCCCTAGCAGTCACAATCAGAGCAATAAATATTAACATATTGACTACTTGCAAAGTATAGATAGAACTGTACTCCAGAAAGCAAAGTTTAATAGATAACCAACATATTCCATGATTAAAGTTCATATTACAGAGGTAGTCAATCTTTCTGAGGCCAAGAAAAGAAAGCACAGTGTGAAAAAGATACAGAGAAAATACCAAGCATCTCTCACACCATTCTTCACTTCCTCTCACTTTCCCCATAATAGTCTCTGAGTCACAACAGCATATCACAAGCCTGTACACTCACCACACACACTAGCTCTTGGCTTCCGCTCAATTCAGAAGACAGTTTTAAAAAACAGTAAGAAAAGGGGAGAAACATAAACATACCCTGTACATCACTCTGTTGGACATTCCTGTCACAGAGGAAACTCACAGAGTGAGAAATCAGAACCTGTTTGCCAGGAAAAAGAAAAATCACCACATGAGAAGGATGGCCCATAAATCTTTAATTCAAACACCTGAAGAACTGATACTTATCTCAGTTCTTTCTGAGATATTCTTCTCAGTTATTATTTACGCTCCGTGTAAAAGAAAATCTGAAAACATTTTTTTCATGTACTGACTCAAAACCACTCTGAGATCAGTGTTTTGCTAAATACCTTCAATTTGAACAGGTTTTTGTTATCATCAGATCTCATAGCTGTAGGCCTCACTTCTCTGCATTCTAAGGTTTAAATTATCTTCTGTGTATTTATCTATCAGCAAGAAGTGGCATACCATGTTTTCTCCCTATCTGTTGCATAATTATAATTTGTGCTATTAGGGACAAGGAGGAAGTAAAAGGAGGGGCATCAACAAAACCTTTACCTTGGCTTGCAAAGAAGTGGGAGGGCAGGGAAGGGGAGGAAGATTAAAGATAGAAAGAAAAATAAAATGCAAAAGGAAAAAGGAGGGGGAAAAAAAGAAGAAAAACTAAAGACTGCAAAACACTGACAAATCTCTGTAACATAATGAAGCAGGGAAAAGATAAAAATATTTGGCTCCCACTTACATCAATATTTCCCTTAACATTCCTTTACATCAAATACTCACATTGTCTCTTTAATTTCACCAAGAATATTGACAAGGTAGATTTTTGTTTTCTTATTAAAGAAAATAATTTTCAGTGCTGACGTATTGTCGGGATCACTTACTATTAAAAGGAACTTGCAAAACAAATATCATCAGCAATAATTATGAAGGGAGAAGATGATGAACAGGAAGGTAGGAGGGAAAGAATTTCTTATATTAACGAAAGAGTTGGCCATGTGATTATATAAAAATTCTTGTTTATTGCGAAAAATGCTATGTTTCTAGATTATAGTCCCAGTTTTACCATTTTACTCTAATTCTATGTTTCTCTTTACCTTGTTAATTTTAGAGATTAAGGCTAAAATATTGAAGCTGGTAATAAGATATTAAGCTTTGCCAAGATGTGATCTAAGCTGCTGATTGGTTTGCATTGCTCTGTTGCTTCACATTCATAACTTCAGCATGAAATATTACCTTTTAATGGAAGGCAACATTTGTAACCTACATTTGTTAGAAGGATAATGCAGTCAGAATAAAGATTTTACCCAGCCATCCATAAGAACTAATAGTCTGTATATTAAGAAAAAGTAGACAAGCCAAGAAGTTTAAAGACCTATGCTCATTTTATTCTAACCATTTTTCTGTAACTCCTACAGTTTTTGTTGACTTAAAAATTTGTTTCCTCTTGCAAAGACATTTAAAACTATAATTAAATGCATATTCTATTGCTGGTCATTTTGGAAACAGAAATCACTAATTTAAGAGAGCATTGACTTTTTATTGTATTCTTGAAGACTCATTAGGAAAAAACTCATTAAATGTCTTTTCCCTTTGTGTAAACCCTAATTTTCACTTAATCTGAGTAAATTTTTACCAGGTTACATTTACATTGCAATGGGTTTTCCTGGGTAAACCACCTGTAGGGGTGGCTTCTGTGACAAGCAGACAGCAGTTTCCCCCATGTCTAATAGGTTTTTTTTTTCCAATTCCAGGTTCCCCATGGATGGACCTGCAGCTGGTCAGGGCTGAGCCCATCAGTGACAATGGTAGTGCCTTTGTGATAACAGATTTAAGAAGGGGGAAAAGATACTGTGCAGGTGCAATTGCAGACAGAGACAACAGGAATAAAAATTATGTGAGAGAAACATTCCTGCGAGGTCAGTGAAGAAGGAGGTGCTCCAGGGCCTGGAGCAGAGATTTCCCTGTAGCCCATGGAGATCTGTGGGAAGGCAAAGATCCACCTGCAGCCTGAGTAGGAGACCCATACCAGAGCAGGTGCACCTAACCTGAAGGAGGCTGTGTAACCATGGGAAGCCCATGCTGGAAGGACCTCTGAGCAGCACCTGTGGAGCTGTGGAAAGAGGAGCCCATGTGGGAGCAGGTTTTCTGGCAGGACTTGTGACCCCATGGGGGAACCCATGCTGGTGCCGCCTGTTCCTGAAGCACTGCACCACAGGGAAGGCACCCACAGGGGGGAAGTTTGTGAAGATCTATATCCTGTGGGAAGGACCCACACTGAAGAAGTCTCTCTGGAGTCTTCTGGAGTCTCTGAAGAGTCCTCTCTGGAGGACTCTCTTCTGTGGGAGAGACCCTGCAGTGAAGCAGAGTGTGACCACTCCTCATCCTGAGCAGGGAGGAGTGACAATGTGTGATGAACAGACCACAGCTGCCATTCTCTGCCCCCTGGACTGCTGCATGGAAGGAGGGAGATAAAATCAGAGTGAAGCTGATCTCATGAACAAGAGAGACATGGGAGAAACACATTTTTAAGATTTAGTTTTTATTTCTTACCCTTGATTTGATTGGTAAAAAAATTAATTTTCATTTTTTGCATGCTCACTGTATTTTATGCATGATGCTAATTGCTGAATGATCTCTCCCTGCCCTCATCTCCACCCATGAGACTTTCATTGTACTTTCTCTTCCTATTCTCTTTCCAGCTGAGGAGTGGAGTGATAGCACAGCTTTAGTGGACGCCTGTCAGGTAACCAGGATCAAGCCAGCACAACTTCATTTCATTTCTCTATCAAATCCGCTAGTTCAAGTGTTGTTTTGGAAATTAATATACTATTTTGTTTATATCTGTCATCTGAAAACCTCTGAAATGACCTCTGTTTCTTCTTTGAATGATTTTGAGCACTCCTAATATGCAACAGTTTTTCTTTCCTAAATAATATTCAAGAAACATAGAAAAACCTGACTCCCTCTTCCAGAGTAGAATTTAGTGAGAATCACACTTCACATTGGAGCAGCACTAATTGATCCACTGCTCACTTGCCAGCCAGAGCTGAAGGAAGCCTTCTGAGGACAGCCTTCTCTAAAAGGAGCAGTATCATTTGGGCCTCCTCTAGTCTCTGTCTTGAAGGAGCCAGGAAAACCTGAGATAGGTAAGATGCATTTGTAATTTCAGTGTAGAACAGTGTCCTAAAATATTATCTCTAAGTGTGAGATCTAACCTCTAAGATCATTCATTCTTTTCAGTCAGTGTTAGTCCTGCTCAACATAATATGTTTCATAATTTCAGACTCTCAAAAATATAAAATATCAAGGCTTTACCAGAAGTAGGCTTTACTGCTTTTTAGCAGCAGCAAGAGCAGTAAATTGCATTTTACCTTCAAAGTCAATTACATCACACCAATAATTCTTCCTTACTTTTTACTGCAAGTCTACTGGAGAATTCACTTCATGGAAAGAATCATTAAAAAATTCCCAAATGGCTAGTATCACAGGAGCATAAAAATTAAGGAGCTGGTGGTAGATTTTTCAGGATTCAAGCAACAGCCTGAGCTGGTATAAATGAATCACAAAATCTGCATAACCTATTAATGTGGCGCAGCTTTAAAACATAGAACAAGGCATACAGAAACATGCAGATAATTTGGGCCCAGTGTCCAGTTTCAGGACATTGTTAGAAGAATGATATAAACACTTAAAATTGCTTTTGTTTAAGAAATATTAAAAAGGAAAATATAGTTGGACTTGCACTCACTACTCACCCTTGTCTTGTCGCTGCATACCCTCATAAAAAGTGTTTCTCTTGTAGGCTTCCTTCAGGTACTGGAAGGCCTTTTGGTCACGCTGAAGCTTTCTTTTTTCCAGGCTGAACAATCCCATTTCTCTCAGCCTTTCTTCACAGGAGAGGTGCTCCATCCTTCTAATCATCTTTGTGTCCCTCCTCTGTACTTGCTCCAACAGGTCCATGTCCCTCCTGTGCTGGAGACCCCAGAGCTGTAGGCAGTGTTCCAGGGGGGTCTCATTCCAGCTGGGGTCTCACCAGAGCAGAGCAGAGGGGCACAATCCCCTCCCTCCCCTGCTGCCCACACTGCTTTGGATGCAGCCCAGGACAGTTTTGGCTCTCTGGGCTGTGAATGCTCATGGCTGGGTCATGTCCAGCCTCTCATCCACCACCACCACCAAGCCCTTCTTGGGGTGCTCTCAAAACCTTCATTCCCAGCCTGGACTGACACTGGGGGGTTGTCCAAACCCAGGTGCAGCACCTTGTGCTTGGCCTTGTTAAACTCTATGAAGCTCCCATGAACCAATTCCTTGAACTTTTCCATATGCCTCTGGATGGCATCTGTCCTTCAGGAGTGCACCTCACCACTCAGCTTTTTGTCATCTATATATGTGCTGAAAGTGCACTTGGTCCCTTTGTGATTAAGATAAGATATTAAATAACACTGCTCCCCATACAGACCCCAAAGAGCACTGCTTGTCACAGGCATCAGGACTCTGAGCCCTTGACCACTACCTTTGAGATGCAACCATCCCACCAATTCCTTATTAACAGTCCACCCTCCGAATTCATGTCTCCAATTTAGAGAGAAGAATGTTGTGGAGTGTCTGTCAAAAGCTTTACAAAATTCCTGATAAGTGATTTCTGTAGCTCTTCCCTTACCCATGGATGGAATCACTTCATTGTAGGAGACCACCAGACCACCTCTTGACGCTGGTCAAGAGGAATTTGCCCTTGGTGAAGCCAAGGTGATGTAAGTATATCTGTGTTGTATTCAACATCAGCAAGTGGAGTATGAGTCATCAGTATGGTAGTCAGGAGGGCCAGAAGTGTCCTGGGTTGCTTTGCACCTGATAGGTCAAGGGAGGTGGTTGCCACACCCTGCCCTGGCCCCTCCTTGAGTACTGTGAGCAGTTTTGGGTGCCTCAATACTGGAGGCTATCAGAGGAGAGGGCAAAGCTCATGGAAAGGGAATTGTATCTAGCTGTTAAAAGACAGGGAGTAGTAGTTACAGAGAGTGTAAAAATCTGTATGTTGAGTATAAAGCTGGTATAGGTATGTGGTACAAGCTGTAAGCATTGGAAAGTTATTTCAGTAATGAGGATTAAATACAATGGAATGGTTAGAAGATATGTAAATGTATTGAATTGTGTGGGACTGAGCATGACACAAATAATATGGAATAAGGAATAAAAATTGCAGTAGGTCTGGCTGGAATGGAGTTATATTTCCCTACAGCATCTGCGATAGTGCTGTTCTTTGTGCCTAGAAAGGTGCTGGTGATACATCAGTGTTTTGGCTACTGCTGTGCAGTACTCCCACATCAGGGCTGTTTCTCTAACATCCCCCTGGCCCACAGAAGCCAGGAGAGGGCAAGAGACCGGAAGGGTACATAGCCAGCACAGCTGACCCAAACTGACCAAAGCAGTTTCCGTATGACATCTGCTCAGCAATAAAATCTGTGAGTCTGAGGAGGAGGAAGGAGCAGCAGAGACGAAGTGTGATGAACTGATAGTAACCTCCATTCACTGTCCTCTTGCACTGTGCAAGGGGAAGACCTAAAAAATACTGGTGTAAAGCTGACCCTGGGAAGAAGCCAGGGATGGTGCAAAGGTGTATGAACATTTGATGTTTTTTTCTTATTACCCAACTCTGATTTGATTGGTAATAAATTAATTTCCAAATATTGAGTCTGTTTTGCCAGTAGAGATAACTGTTGAACAATCGTTCTTCTCTGGACCAGTTGATAAGGGAGAGTGTTGGAGCAACTTGGTGGGTAGCCAAGTGAACACAGAGTCCAGCCAAAGTGAACATGAATGGGGAATTGCTGAGGGAACTGGTATTATTTAGCCTGGTGAATAGGATACGGAGGGGAGATCTTAGTACTTTCTATGTCTAGTTCAGTGGAACTTAAAGAGAAATTTCAGTCTCTCCTCCCAAGCAACAAGCTAAAACAAGAGAAGATGCAACAAGTACAAGAGAGAATAGCTTCAAGTCATGCCAGGAGAGGTTAGATTAGATTTTAGAAATAAAATTTTCATTAGAAAGTTGGTCAAGCTCTAGAACGGGCTTCCCAGGAAAGTCATTGGTCACTGTCCCTGGAAGCATGTCATAGGCCTTGTACCTGTGGCCAAGCCCTTGAGGACATGGTCTAGTATTGGTCTTGACAGCATTAACAGATGGACTCAAACCCTAAAGGTCTTTTCCAAACAAAAAACTTATCTAAAAGGCAGAATTCTGCCCTCTTATGATCTGAAATATTGATATGAAGTGGCAGTACTTTTTATTTAGGAAAAATATTACAGATAACAAACACATATTCTAATGCCACATCCTAAGAAGGACATTTCATGTTCTCATCAAGAAGGTAATCTGAAATGCTATATTCCAGGAAATATATTTCAGCCAAAAGCAGTTGCTACATCATTGATCAAGCCAATGGCACTGCATTTAAAAATAACACAGACATGGATGGATACATCTTTGGGAGACAGTAAAGCATTATTACTTTTTCTGTCACATTTAACTGCTATTACAATTATAAAATATATTTTCCTTAAAAAAATACAGACACAAAGGGAAGGAATAGGGAGTTTTCCTCTTCAAAAGAGCATTCTTTGATGGAAACACACCACTTTCATTAAAGTAAATGGGAGTTAATCACAGAAGAGGAAAGAAAAGTACACAGACATAAATATACTAAGGTGGATATCTTCTGACAATGCCTTGATTTAGTTCATTCTTAAATTGAAGCCACAATTGTGAATTTTCCCAGAAATGGAGTAACTTCAAACTCAGAGTGCAGTGTTGTTATAGTGCTGTCAGTGTTACACACCACAAAGGAAAATCACAAGAAGCATGTAATACAAAAATAATTCTCCTTGACAAAGTGTGCCAAAACTGTAGCCTTTATTTGTTGACCATCCCCAAAGATTTCAGTTCCTCAGAAGGGTGGCAATTCAAGGGCACTAAAATCAAGACCTCTATAAAAAAACCGGCATGTTTACAGAATTGAAACAGCAGAGAAATGGTAGCTCCTAGTCTCAGATTTTATTCTTTTGCCTTATTTTTACAATGTTTCACATTCTGCCTGTTCCATGGTGTGCAAATTTAGTAACGTTAATTAAGAGGTAAAAAGAGAATTTGTAACATAATAAATTAAGATGTAGAAGAGCTACTGGATAGAAAACTCTCCTTTTTCTTAGTCAGTTTTTCTGTTCTTACTGACAAAAGACATGAGATGAAATTCAAGCCCCTTGTGTACTGAGAAAATATTTGTCACCTGTCCTTTAGATTTATCTCAATACTATTTCCATGCTTTATCAAAATATCTGTCAATCCCAGTTTAGTTCCCTAGAGGAAAAAAGTAAGTTTGTTATCTTTTCCAGTGATGCAATTTTGATAAATTACTGGTGTATTTTTCACTTACAGAGAACAAACTTTAACTTGAATTCCTTATTTGGTCTTCTGGTACCCTTCAGTCTGGCAAGTAACTTTGTTGCAGTACACATATTCAAATGTAAATTATTAAAATTTGTTTAGTATAGAGGCTAACATTGCTCTCCCGAATTATTTAAATGGACATGTAATTCACACTTTGTCATCCTCACAGCTTAACCTCTAGGAAATATTATATTCGCAAGCTATTTCATATTTTGCTCTGAGGTTATTAGATAATCCAAAATTATCCATATTTCTTCAGCGCATAACCACTAGACATTTTCTCAAAAAGTATATTAAAAGATCAAGAGGCAACATCACCAAAAAAAAAAAAAAAAAAAAAAAAAGCAGCAGGATATAGCAAAGATGTCACAAAAATAAATTGAAGACTGGCAAATTTTACTCAGAAAGAGGGCAAGTAAAAAGAGATATTATTTGTCTTTAAAGAATGGCAGATTAAATGCATTTCCAGATGTCAGCATGTAGACTTTATTTGACAGATACTGGGGGGAGGGGAAGGTGTAATGTCTTTGTTGTTCTGGCAAGTAGAAAATATTGTTAATGTTTCCTCAGGCATTTTCAAGACCCATCCCTGTTGCTTACATGTAACTGTGATGCAAATGTAACATGTAACGGCAAATGAGTTTGGCATTTTATTTTACCGAGTGGCAGTAAAAGAAAAACAATTAATATCCTTAATAGAGGAGGACATCTAACTGCCTGGTCAGTATGTAAGATAAATAGAAAGGATAACTATACCCTTTTCCTACATAAAACCTCTAAGAAACTCCTTGTGCATTTTTCACAAGAAGGGCCTATAATTTATTATTTATAAATTGAATTAAGCCAAAATCAGGGTACAGTTTCTGGTTTTAGTGAGGCATGATAAAAATTACAAAATATACCAATAAATACAGTCATACAAGTGCTTCAAGCAAAGAAGGGATACCTGCAAACTTTGAAATAAAATGCAGCACAGGGAGTGAAGCAAGTGGCATAACATCAAGATTTATATGGGACTGAATCCACAGTATTTAGCTATCAACAGCTGCATAGCTTTTATAGTAGCATTAATAGTTTCAATAGTATATAGCTTTTATAATTTTAATAGTTTTAATTACATAGATTTAGTTAGAGAAGTCATTAAAGAGTTAAATTACTAAATACAGGAAAGCACTAGAAAATATACAGAAGATAGAATAAGCATCATAATACTAACACTAGTATGTGTTACTAACTAACTAGTATGTTGTTACACTAACAATAGTTAACTGTCAACCTATATGATAACAGGATAGCAGAGAAAATTTAAGATAATCTTGAGAAACTGGAGTCACTCCTGGTAGGCAACAAAAACCTACTGGAACTTTACTGTTTAACAGAAGATTAATTAATAGCAGTTGATCTCATGAAATTTCTAATATTCTTCATAAAGAAGACAGATTTCTATTTTAAATATAGTAGCAGTCCTTCCTGTGTAGAAAAGGGGATACTACAGTAACCTATATATCATATTTAATCTAATAAAGACTCCTTAGCTGTATATTAAAAGCTGCAATTTAAAAGCATTCCAAAACATATAAGAAAGGCTGTCACATACTGGAGGAGCTTTTGCAGTGTGAAAGATGCTGTAAATGGTCCACAGACAACTGAGAAGCATATCCGTGGTTCACACTACATGGACGTGGAATTAATGTAGTAAGTGGCTTAAAGATCATTTAGGTCCTGGAGGAGGCAAGAATTTCCCAGTATGGGCAAGTAGTAATGCCAGCAGGAATAAAACATGGCTTGCAGCAACTCACTGCTTTCAAACACACAAGCAACCAAAGTATTTTTCATCCAGGTTTGTTGCATGTTGAGCAGAGGCAGAGAATAAAGAGGCCATGCAGGAGTAAGCCTGCATCTGGCTTTCAGTCTGGCTCCCCAGGGAGGAAAAACAGTGAATCTACTGTCACCATATATTCAACAGACAAACTGTATCTCACACTTCCAGTGCTTCCCAAACCGTTCTCTACAGCTGTTAAACCATTTTAAAAAAAACCCTTGCAGATGGCATATCTAAATTCAAATTCCAAACTCTAACCTAAGGTGACCTGGAAATTAGAGCAAGCAACTTCTCAAATACATATTTCATCACCTTCGACTACATTGTGGATTCATCAAACCCAGAAAAAACATTTGATCTCTCTGGATCACTCTATAGTTTTTCATACCTTTCCCAGAAGGTCCCTATTATTTCCACAACTGTCAAGTATTAAGTGTGCTAAATATTTTTTGCTGTCTGGACAGCTAGTATATTTACTGTATCACTACAACTTTTTAATTTAATTTTGTTGAGAAGTGGATATGTAAGGAAGAATGTAAGAAAATTAACCAGAATAATTTTACCTAGTCCTCATTAATACTTTAGAACTCTGTCAAGATACACCATGAGGACTCATGGGGTGGTGGGAGGAGAAGGAGGAAGTAGTAAAGTGCTAAGGGAATTCATGTAATTGAACAATTCAACATTGTAGGAGGTATTTCCTAAAGCACTGTTAATGAAAATCCTTCTGACACAAATATACATATAGGTGTTTAAGGAAGCTATTTACACCATCCTGGGTAAGAGAACTTTAATATATCTCAATATGATCATGCCAGTTTCAGGGTTTTCGCTTGCACTCATTTTTACTTTGAGAACAAAAAAATTGTACTCCATTTCACAATGTCTCTGTTAGCTACTAGTAAGAAAAGTCCTAGAGAAAAGCTCCTCTATGCTGATTCCAGTTGAGTTTGCTTGGTATCATAGTTCAAGAAATAAATGAGTGAAGTTATGATAGCAGTGGAAGTTCTTTGCCTGAAGGACTTGGAGCACTCAGCAGGATTTGGAAAATTCATCAGAATTATCCTGAGATCTGTAAAGATAATAGACAAAAATTTAAGCCTATTTGATTAAATATTTAAATCTTAACAGATGTCTACCTCTTCACACAGAAATCTAAATCCCTGGTCCATGGGATATTGGAAAGCATCATCATGCTGATTTATATCAAATATTTAATTATCAGGACATGGATAATGACTTTGTAGGTCTGCTTTCTGTGTGGTCCTAATGAACTGGCTGTAAGTATCAGTACAAAATCGGAAAACACCAACACAGCAGACACCACAAACCTGTAAGAACTGTGAGATTTACCCATTTACTCATCCACCTCAAGGCCCTCATAATTGTTAATACTGCATATATATCATCTCAGTTTCTGCCTGGATTTTAGTATGATTCAAAAATTTAATCACTTTCATATGAGATTCATGAGAAATCAGATAGGTAATTCTGGTTCCATTCTCTGCAGATTGGATATGCAGAGGCAGATGGGTCTGCGCCACTTACTTAAGTGGCCACAGCAGTGCACCTCACAAAGAAGACTACATAAATATTTTTAGTTTTGTATACTAGATCTCCCATGTGATCAGACCATTTTATCAGGACGTGTTGGCTTCAGATCTCTTTGAACAGAGGAAATAGTTGGATCTTCGTTCCTTTCATCTTGTTTGGTCTATTCCAAGGCAATTCCTGTATTATATGTTGTGTGGACACTCAAATACTGCCTGTTCAAATAATTTTTTCCCACATGGATCTGATAAAATTTGATAAAAACAAGAGCTCCTAAATAATCACAACTACTTGGCTGTTAAAGTTTGTGTTTGTGTTTTGTTTCCAGTGTTGTTGAGGATTTTCTAACCAGTAGTTATGCAGCAGTACTAACAGTTTGTCTCTTTGCCATCTGTTATTTTCATTAAATGGTATGTTAGGTTTCATTCTACTTGTTAAATAAATAATAAGGAAAAAAATTTAACTAAAATTCAGAATTCCATCATCCAGCATTTTTAGTTTTCTGTGAACTCTAATTTGTCATTGTTACTTTCAAATGAATTACTCCTCTAACCCCTTTTTCAAGTTAACCCAGATACAGAAGAAAGACCCCCAAATTTCACCGCTACACCAAAGTGCTTAGTAGTATTTTGTTGCATGCGAAAGCATGAGCTACCATAAAATCACAGAAAATGTAAAACAGAAATGTTTACATTGGACAGGAACTCTGGATACCATTGCATCCAACTACCCTGCTCAAGAAGGATCAGCCAAAGCAGGTTACCCAGGACCATGCACAGTCAGGTTTTGAGTATTTCCAAGGGTGGACATTTCACAGTCTCTCTAAGTGTACAGTTTTGGCTAGGATAGAGGCTTTTTCTTTGTAGTAACTCATATGGCTTTGTGTATTTCAGCATATGTAGCTGAAAAAATCCAAAATCCCTCTTATTCATAACAATCATACAAAAATTACCACGTATTTGATAATTTAATCATGTGACATCAAGGAATGGCGATAAGATTAGATTTGCGATTGTGTATACTGAAGTGAAAGAGCTAAGAAATTCTCCCATTTAAACTCTTATATTTGGATACTGTTTAAATTTCTGAAAGTCTCAGGTATAAACTGTAGTAATTGTGCAGATACCTCTAGACAAATTAAGACTCATGTTTATCCCTCTATCAAGTTTACCTTGGTAAATACTTTCTTCACCAGTTTCTTTACAAGATGCTGTATTACAATTTCATCCTGAATATTTACCCTGACAGACATGGCCAATTTCTGATACTGTTCTATAGCACAAAATCAGTGTATTTCTACTAAAGGTAAGACTTTGTCTTACCAAATAGGCATGCTACTTTCATAGAACCTAATTCTTAAATAATTTAAATCTAACATTGTATCTTTATTCTCCTGATGCATGCAATGCTCAGACAACTACTGGACATAATCTGGACTGTTCAGCATTTCAGGAATTAAAAGTTTGCTTTCATTCTTTTCAAAGCAACTGCAACAAATAATCTTTTGAGCACACGTAATGCCAAAACTTTGAAATATCTGTTCACAACTCAAACCATCACTTTTTAACTGTGATCCTGGGAGAGCCAGAGCATCCAATCATTTCCTGAATGTGAAAACAATTCCCAGGAGATAGCACCTTCTTCTGACTTGAGTGGTATCATCAATGATATTCCTTAGATTAGGATCTCAGTTCAACATGAATCTTTTCCATCTCAGAAAAACCCTCTAGTTCAAATTCAGAGCTACATTTACCTTGGTTATATTGCTCCTCTTCCATAACTATGGCACAGGTGGCTTTTAGTAACAAAAACTAAGCTTGCATTTATCTGAAAAAAAAAGGCATGTAAACATATCTAATTACAGATGGACTCTCTTTACCTCTCCAGAGCCCAGTGAGAAGGGCACTGACCTGAAAGATACATCCATTTATGCCCCAGTTCTACCTAAATGGAATTTATCCCTGTCAGTGGCTGACCTGGCTCCAGAGTTAAGACATAGTTACTCTGGGTAAGCCAAGCCTCTAGACTCTGGAGCTATTAACTCACACTGAAATCTGGGTGTAGATTTGGCTGGTCCACTGTGATGAACGCTGGAGTTTCACGTCATTCATCTTGATTTCTGAGGGAAGGAAGAGGAAAGCCAGGTGCGCAAAAAAAAGTCACTGTGGAGTGTCCAGGCTCTGCCACAGGAATGGTGAAAGACAGCATAGTAGGTATCCACATGGCATACATTCAGTATAAAGTATTCATGTCATGCTCTGGAGGAATCCATCTCCCTTCTTTTTCCACTTATGGCAGACAAAACTAAGTTAACCATTCTTGTCACTTAAGGCACATGTCTTTAGTGATGCTGCTGACTTCTTCTCTTCTTCCTCTGTAACAGCAGCACTGTAGAGCAGATGCAAAAATTTTTGGGGTCTTTGCTCATTCTCCAAGACAAATGCTCAGTTCAGTCCTTGTAGCTGGACTACACTGGACTAAGCACTGGAGAGTGCTTAGCCTGAGCACATATACCCTGATTACTAACCTGCACATGGAACTGTACAGCATCTGGACTGGCTCTGGCTCACTTCCAGGAAGCTTGAGGACAGTGAAAACGACGTCTGGCTGTACATCTGTATATTTACAGAAATAGGCAGAAGTTGGCAATTATGAGTCTGCCTAATTATTAATGATATTAGCAGATTAGAGTTCTCATCCAGACGTTTATGCAAGCCTAAGATCCCCAAGCAGTGTTACTGGGCGTATTCTAGGCTGAAGGGATAAGTCGTTGAGTAAAAAGAATATTAACAAAGACAAAAAGGACTTCAATGGACAGCATGAGACTGAGTTTGGGTGATTGACCATGAGTAAGCAGACTGGCCTACTTTCCTTTAAGCAGGTCAAATTTTATTTTACTTTGGACTTGCCTGGTTGAGAAGATTGTCCTTCACTGAAACAAATTATGCTACTCCTGGCCAACATTAAGGAGAAGCTGGCTCAGCTTCTTCAAACTCTCTAAGTGAGGATCACGTAACTCCAGCAAGGTTAGACAAGAGCTCTTGGAATTTAACATGTTCCTTAGATGCTGCTGGTTCACCCCATAAGCCTATTAGCTACCCCCACACTAACCACCTCAACGTCTTCTTATTACACAAGGAATGAGAGTATTTGGTCCGGGGTATTGTGGTATCTTTGTCTGCTTTACAGACTGTATAAATTCACCTGTTCAAGGGCAGCTGGCAGCTGGGAAACTTTAATTTATATAAGTAAATTTAGTGCTCCATTAACAGAACAAAGAAGCAACAATTGGGTCAAAGTTCCAGCTGAGAGCCACAAAACCAGGAAAACAAAAATTGAAAGTTTTTTGTGGAGAATATCTGCTACTACTGTAAAATTATATTTCTTGTTTTTGCCCAGGAACCAGCTATTGTCAGAGAATTAAAGCAATGAAACCAAAGATAATTGGGTCCTCTAAAGAACTCATGATCTCTTTTCTAAAGAAACATTAATGTGTATTGTTCAATAAAATAAACACACAAATAAAACCTTGCACCTCATGCCCTCCTGCAGGTTCTGATATGTATTATTTTTTTAAAAAAGTAAAAGAAACCCATTGTATAGTAATACCCTGAAATACAACTCAGTAATAAACATAAAGGCACTATATAAATAATTGCAGCTTAACTCAAGATCTAAGCCTTTAACCATAAATGAGATGCCTAAATTGGCTCTTATTGAGTTCAGCATATAGAAAAATGTTTAGATTTACTACTAGGCAACTTGTAATTTAACTACAGGATTTTAAAAGCTTCTCAGAGTATGTTTATGCTGCAAAGAGAGCACACTGCAACTTATGTAGAGATTTGTGAGCTAGCTTTAAATTGCCATCCATTAGTGCAGCAGAGTTGACTGCAAAGCCAGCGGAGGAGGGTGGATGAATATTGTGTTAGTAATGCCAGCTTTCTTTATAAAATTCTGTACATTTTTGTTGTTTGAGTCTTGTCATTTGCTTTCAACAAACAGATTCCTCCCAAATGAAACACTTATTTTCCTGCTGGTTTTTGTTTAAACAAAAGTTTGCAGATAACCATCTGTAGCTATCAAGGAAGATGTCCCAAAATTAAACTCCTATTTCCTGACTACCGCAGATCCTTTTCCAAAGAAAGTATGCAGGTAATCTTCTGTCAATATAAAGCCATTTTAGAGTGATCTGAAACACATTAGAAGGACCTTTGTTTTGATGACTCTGAGTGGAAAATGTCTGGGGTGAATAATTCACAACATACTGGAGTGATCAGAGTGACACGTATCACGAAGATTTAACAGCATCTCAGAACCTGAGTTTCCAAGAAATAATGAGACTTGCCTCCTAGCAGTTATTAACCAGTGTTAGCAAGAGAGCATACAACAAAATAAGATTTGTACTTACACTAATTGTCTTCCCAAATAGCAAAAATGACTATTGGAAAGCATATCTCAAGAAGATTTGGTTAATAATCCCAGGAATATGCAGTGACTATCCTTAGCCTGTCTTTTATAGGCTCTCATTTCTACCTGCTGTCAGACTACAACTAAATACATGGGAAATTAGCAACACTGCCATTTGATGCGATTTAGGATGAAGGAGAAATGACACCCTAGAGTAGCTAGGACATAAATCTATCACCTGTTCATTCTGTAGTAAAAATGACAGATGAACAAAATGTTTGCAGGTGTAGGTTGGAAATAGGTCCTACGTAAGAGCGATTTAGTGTCAAGGTTGATCTACAGACTTACTCAGTTGGGCTAAACCTGACAATTACCAAAAAAAAAATAAAAATAAAAAAAATTCCAGTTAATTGTAGAGGATATTTTGCAAACAGGTTGGCCTGGCTGGCAATGCAGATGTGTGGGAGACAGTTCACATGGCTTCAAATAGCTGCAAGCTATTCAACAGTAGGACCTCAACAAAACTTTCAGGGGCAGTACAAGATAGGAAGCATAGTAATACAAAACAAGATATTTTGCTAATAAGCTGTGAGTTGGAGAGTTACTGTTTCATATTTTATATTAGTGTTGATTAATCATATCTAAATACCATTGCTAGACATAGATCGTAGGAAATATAGAGGAAATACTTTGAAACTCTATTATTATATCCAATAAATCCATAGTCTTCATTGCCTACCTGCACACAGCCTGAAATGAAATGAAATTAAATGTAGAAGAAATAGCAATTGTTAGAAGCTAAATTTAGAAGCCATGAAAGATGTGCTTGTTTATAGTTAATGGTCCCTGATTAATGCCAGCTGGTGGCTTGCTTCCCTGCTTCAGAGTTTTGCAGTGCAATGTACCATTCTCTGACATGACTCACTGCCCACAGGCAGGGCCAACCTGTTCGAGGCACAAGAAGAGCTAGCAAGAACACTGGGGCTCTGACAAGGCAGACAGAGCTGAGAGTGTCCAGCAGATAAATCCAGAGCACAGGGACAAGGTTCTTGTGTGCAGCAACAGTGAATTAGCATGGGAAGTGCACTCTGTTCCTTTTGCTGCCTTTCTGGTTTTATTCACTTTCTGTTCTGGAATATAGCAATGGGTTGTTACTTGGCACGTTCTTAGCCTTCCATGCTTGTTTATTTTGAATTTTTCCATTTTTAGTTACCACTATCCCATACCCATGGGATACTGGATTGGTGCTGGATTCCCCAAGATGTAGAATTTACTGAACTGCCCTTTTTGATGTATCACACTCATGTTTATTCATTCATATACTCAACTCCATAATTAATGACACATTTTAAGTTACTTTGTAAATCATCCTATCTAGATCTTGTCTGGAAAGTAATTATTACAATAATTTATCTGAGAATCCAAGGCAAGTTATATTTTTTATTTTCTTAATTGAAAAAACTTCATTGTCTCCCTTTATCTTAGTAATTAATGAAGACATCTGCTAGTAAGGAAAAAAAATCTGATAATATTATAAGCTTCAATTATTCTTTTACCTCTAATGTAGTAGCAATAATGGTGTACATTGCCAACTTATTGTATTCCATTTACACATCTTTATATTCCAAAGAAAGAAGGCTTTCATGTTGCTGCTACTCACAGGAGTGGGGAAACCTGGATATGGTATTTGAGAATTCTAAATCTGTGTTTGATATAAGAGATCACTGACTGCTAGTATTGTTATTATCATATTTTGGCTGTGTCTGTTCTCTGGTGAATCACCATGTCATTAGAGAGGCCAAAGCTATCTATCCTTTAAAAATCTGTCAAGCTATCAAGCTTTTAAAAACCAATGAAAACCCCTGGGAATTCTCATCTTGTCTCTGACTCCTTTGAAAGGAAAGTATCTTCAGTATCTCTAAACACTGCTGCCTTGTGCACCACAGATGACTAATTGAGTCAAAACAAGGTATTTTTCCAAGAAATATGTTTGTTCTAAAATATCAAGAACCACATGCAGAAAACTAATGGCATGTCTTTTCAGGGAGTCATAGTTTCTGAACATAGTAATGCCTTTTGGTAAACTTCATCTCATTTGCATGAATCTTGTTCATATTCCCAATGCAAACTGTGAGTATAATAGTGGAGGGTTGGGGGGGGTGAGGGCAAAGACTCAGTTATTTGTTTCTTAATCAGCTCCAGAGGTTAGAAAAACACTAAAAACTGTCATCATTCATTGTCTTAAGGACAGATGGTATTCTTGCATGCAGTCCTTACTCTCCAAATATCGTTACAGAAATACCTGCTATTAAAACATCATTCTTACGTTCCCTGATTTTGAGCATAAAACAGGTCTGATTATAACTGATCGCAGGAAGTACAAATCATTTGAGGATAACTGAACAAAGGCAGACTTTTCAGTAGTTCTGTACACCAAAATTTCTTAGCTTGATGTATTTATCATACCATGTATAATACTAGAATTTGGGACTGAATAAAAACAGAAATAAAAACACTTCTATTTTTAGAATTAGCTTTGCATGTAGTCATTGAGAAGAATAGTTATTCATTTTTTAAGCATAAGCCAACAAAAGAGAGGACAAAGAACAAGAACAGCTACATGATTCTGCCCCCAGAGCACAAACCAGCAAAGATAATGGGGCTTGGCATTCTTCTAATCCCTTGTCTTAAACAGTAAAAGCTTCACTACCTGACAGGAATGATGGGGAAAAATGCTTCCACTGCCTAGGTAATTGCAAGAAAGGTATAAGGAAAAAGCTCTTTGTTGGTGGTTATATCCAGGCCTTCATGAATCCTTGACATAGAGGGTGGTATTCTGATATATGAGCCTCACATATTGTAGCTGCTTTAACTCAAATTTTTCCAGAGGTTCATCCATACAGAGGAAACTGAAGAGTGATAATGGGGAGTAAAATGGGCCTTGGACATTTGAAAAAGGCTTACAACACTTTATATATTTTATATATATTACAATACTTTATATTTACTCTTCACATCTAAGAAGCATTGTCGTGCTGGAACAGATTCAGTGACTGGTTCACTGCTTGTGAGGAACTGCATTTGTAAGAAAATGTCATAATAGCTATTTGTTTTCTCTAAAATAAATTGAATAGAACTGGAACACAGACAATGAGACAGACTCCTGGGTTCAAAACAGTAACTCAGGGTGGAGATCAGTTGGTCCCAGTTGCTTATAATCCAGAAAATAAATAGGGTGAAAACAGGAGGCAATAAAAGCTGAAGACTATACCCAACACAGAGTAAACTCTCTTCAGAGTAATGGTTGTGAAAGGCATCCTGTTTGCTGGACTGGTTAATAACCAAATGCCTTGTCATATGCTCTGGGCACAGGAAATAAGTGAGATCATCATGCTTGGATGCTTCAAATAGACTGTGCAGAAAATGTTAATTAACCTGCGAAAATATATATGTCATTTAGGAATGCAGTTAGATACTCTCAAAATAAGTCATTTCCATATGTTCACCTGTGGCACAAATTACTTTCTGTAAAAGACTCAAACATTCCTGCATCAGTGATGCATTATGGAGTTCATTTGTGCCAGTGAAAAATAGCTCAAAAAAAATAATTTCATACTCCTGGAGGAAAAAATTTGTTCTTTGCTGGACCCAGATCTAAGCATCGGACAAACACTGTCTATTGTCTCTGAAATTCAACCCTTCATGTGAAACAGACAAATTCATTAGAGGAGCAACCACTACTAATCCTCAGCTGGTATCCAGGCAAGCATGGTGCTTTGCCTTACCTCTGTCAGTTGTTCTTAGCCCTCATTCTTCCATTTTTCAGCTGTATAAGAACATCCAGGCACATGGAC
Source organism: Parus major (assembly GCF_001522545.3). Lineage (NCBI taxonomy): Eukaryota > Metazoa > Chordata > Aves > Passeriformes > Paridae > Parus > Parus major. The sequence continues at coordinate 54,166,065 of NC_031799.1, read as the reverse complement.
CACCTGTAAGGAGCAGGAAACATAAAAATGTTCAAAAAGGAAGTGTGTCAAGGGAATTATATGGAAACAAATAACCAAAAGTCCATGTGTCCAGAGACACATTCCAATTATTTTCAAGATAAGGTTAATAGAGTACATCAAAAGAAGGGCTGTCAAATACACATTTAGTCCACAGTTTGTGAAAGGTGAAAGTTGTCTATTTCTTTCTTAATTTCTGACAAACTTATCTGTACTCTTATACCCAAACATACAGGTGGGAATTTGGGGGTCCTAATAGTCACTTGGAAGTTGTTGCTGACCTAAGCAGCCCTGATAAGCTGACAAGCAGCCTTGCATTAGGGGATGTGTTGCAAGCATAAGAGTAAGAGCCCCACTGAGCAGCCCTTTACTGAAAAAAGTTACAGCATCTTTTCCTGTCTGCTGTTAACACTTGGAACAACATCAAAGCACTTACCAGTGATTTTTCAGGTGCCCTTCCAAATTGTATTAAGTCTATGGTAACTGGCTTCCATAAATTTAGGACAAAGGAAATACGCATCTTAATTCGGATTCCATTTGTTTTAAACCAATTTGGTTCCATTATATCAAAAGGAGTAACACCAGGGTTATAAATTTTGGTATGGTCTACTGTTTAAAACTGGGTTATAAATTCCCAGTTTTACCTACAATAATACCTTGATTGCACATTATAATACAGATGTCTTTAAATGTCAGTATTTTTCATATTGATGTTTAAGTGACACTCTTTTAAACAATGACAGGGTGTGTTTGCAACTGTGAGGCAAATAGGGAATATTAAAACCACTAAAACTGCTGTGAAATGGTGGTGTGATGAGAGAAGAATTCTCTGAGAGAGGCTATTTATTTATGTACCCCTGTATTACCTGTGTTTGGAACAGCACTTAATCTATCTATGTCCCGTTTAAATTCCCCACTTCTAAAATTACCTGAAGTCATCGAAGTACTATCTATGTGACTTTAACAGGTACAATATCTTCTACAATATATTACTACAGTAAACAAACTTTAGAATGGACAGATGCATTGACTGAAAATTTATCTAGTTCCCCGTTTTGCTGCAAATGGTATTCAAACAGAAATATAAAATTCCCTTAACCTCAAAATGCATGCAAATTTACTAATCTTATCTTGGAAATAAGCTTTAAAGTACAATCTGGTGAATTTTGAATCATATCAATGATGAGTAAAGTATAGACATGACAACTTGGGCGTAAATTTCACATCAATTTTTATGTCAATTTTTCCTGTTATGTTTGATGTTGTAAAACTTTTGTTGACACCTGGCCCGTGCATATGAATTTTAGAGATTTTTCTACATCACAGCTTTTCTTGAAGGTCTTTGAGTTTTATAGAATTTCTTTGTGAGTTCTGTAAAAGGCTGGGTGAAAAGAAAAAAAGCCAAAAAAACACTCCCACGATGAAAGAGTTCTTAACACTGTTGTCTCTTGAGAGATTGCCCTAATTCATTCAGATAATGCTTTCACTTCTGTTTTACAGAGTAATTCAACGTAATTAGTACCAATCTCAAGTTAAGACCTGAAATTCCTGCTTGTATAGCCAAGCGTATCAAATGATTATCTCTTGAGGAAAAATGCTTTATCACATTCTTCCTTTCTGCTAATACCTCAGAAATGTTCTCACTTTTATTAAATTCAGTAGATTCCTTAGCTTTATAGGAACTCACATCAAATTCCAATATTCACTTAGAAGCATTGACTTGTTTACCATGGGAGTATTTAGTGTCTTCTAAATATGAAATTATGTTTGGATTGCATTAGAAAAGAATAAATGAGGGGAAAAGATATATATTTTTTTTACTATAATTACACTTTTCATTATTCTCAGGCTTAAAATAATCACCAGAATAAAAGATGCGTATCTGAGTATTTTATATATTCTAATTTATATTAGAAAAATAAAATCTGCTTTTTCTACCAGGAGCAAGTGAATTTTACTTTGATATTTCTGGTTTTTATTTATATATTTTATATTTTATTGTTTTAAATTGGTGCTAGTACATTAAAGCTACAGCTTCTCCAATATAATAGCAATTTCAAGAAAAAATGTTCTGTGCTCCTTAAAGGCATCTTTGCTTACTATAAAATAAGAAGGTTTCATTGCATGTGTGGAGGTAGAAAATATTTGAAAATATTTATGTGAAACGACAGTAAACAAAAGAGGATTCCTTTATAAAAAAGAAAAGTGACAGAAAGAGAAATCACTTAATACTGGCAGTGCAATTTTTGATTTTTCAGTAGGAGTTGAAGGTAGCAACTTCTTAAAAAAGAAGGAAAATTTATGTATGTCTACTCTCAAAATTTATCCAAAGACAACCTGACTTAGAATATTATCCTTATTTTTTAATTAGAAATCTAAGCTTCACATGCCAAGATCTACTGGAATTTGAGGTGACAAGGAATTGACCACCTGTGCTGAATGCTACTTCTTTGAGGACAGAAAGTGAAAACCTCAGCATCACTCCTTAGAAATATGTCAATATGTAGTGCACTGATCCAATTCCTGTGATGCATCCTTAATAGCCAAGTTCATTACTCTGCACATTATTTGAATTTCTTGTTAGAGTCTACTTGTTTTTTACTTCTTTAGATAAAAAAAACTATACCTGGAAAAATAATCCACAATGTAAGTGTACTTGATGAGAAGTTTGATGGTCTATATCACTGCACTCTAACTGAAATCACACTTCCTTTAGTACCTGTCCTGCACTCTGGTTTTGGTTATACAGCATTTTAAAACTTACTACAAAACTGTTCTCATCCCTCAGTCTTACATATCCCAGGGAATAACACAATGTAGAAGAAAATATGGTAAAATAAAATTGCTTAAAGCAGTAAGAATTAATTGCTCCAGGTATAGTAGTTGTTTTTTCATGTGTCAAAAATAACATAATCTAAAACTTAAAAACGAAATTTTAAAGGGCTTTCTTTATAATACAAGGTTATTGACTACTTTTAGAAGACAGGCAATCAAGAATATAGATGAAATACAGTTAATAAATCACAAGAATACAGAATTGAGAAGTGAAGAATTGTGTCAGATTGTCTACTCCATCTCACTACAGTGAGACAAAAGCTAGGGTACCCCAACAATCATTCACAGATATTTGTCTATTGTATTTAAAAATAAAAGGAGGTATTTCCTCAGACCTGTAAGATACCTCACTCTAACCTTTCAATAACTACAATACCAGAAAGGCATCCTTGACATACCATGTTTTCATAGGACTGGTTTTTCTCTGACTCCTGTTGCATGACATTGTTTTCATTTCTCACTGCATAGAGCATCCAGATTGTTTAGGGATTTTAGTTTTCATGGATTGTTTTTTTGGTTTGTTTTTTTTTTTCTCTTAGATATTCCTTTCCCAAATAATCTTCCTTTTTATTATCCCTCCTTTTAAAAATTTAAAAAATTCTAGGTACACTTTACACTAATCCGTGTTGGTTTTCTTCTGTATTTCTGATATGATGGCTGTGTAGATTAAAACATCATGGTGATACCAGAGACTAAAGAAAACTATGCCAGAAGATTTCCTCAAAACAAGCTCTTTTTCAAAAATCTGGTGGTGGAGAAAGAAGTATTTCATTTGGTCCTGAGCAAAATCTAACTGAGCACACAGTTAATGACAGCTCAGAAGGCTATAATTTCATTATCTTAAATAGTTTGGGCTAATGAAAACTCAGTGGTCTATTTTATTTAAGTTTTAAAAAGATATAATTAGACAGATGAAGGTCCAGAATATTGACTCCAGTGGTTCCAAAATCTTTATTGGCTTTGGTCTCAAGTCTCTTTATCCAGGCTGACACAACTTTGTGTTTGGGCTCCTCAGCAAGGGAAAAGGCCACAGGAGATAATGCCTCCACTTGACTTACCCCATTACATCTCCTAGATAATGCAAAAAAAACCCCAAACACAGACTGATAACATGTTGCTTTTAGAGGACAGGCACTATCATACGATTAAATATTATTGAATTAAGTTCTGAAGTTTTATTCAATAATGTCCAAATCTCACTGCATAATTATATAAAAGAAAAGTGCTGATTCCTCAGCTCTGTATATTGAGAGTGACCTAAATTTGATGTTCAATAAGATATTCAAAAACTTTTTAATTGCATGCAGATGGCAAAGATGAATAAAGTCATCATTTCAAATGAAAAGGTTCTGTCCACTGCCTTAGATAGTATTTTCCAGCTGATGAAGATATCTATGCTAAGACTCAGAAATAAACAAATTAATAAATTGAAAAAATGGAAGGAATGCATTTTAGAAACTGAAATAGTCCCGTAGAACCACATGTTTATTATAGAAATAAGAGAATATGAGATTAGATCTAAAATTCACAAAAGAGACAAGGTTGATTCTTTACGTGATTTGGTCTGCATCTAAAACTATAGTAAATCCCTTCTCTTTTTTTCTAACCCAATCTTTGTTACTACTACATCTTGGTGGAGGAGAAGTCCCACATGACAAAATTATGTTAATGGTGTACCATGAACATAAATTGGATGGACTAAATGATTGCATAATAGACATACAATTAACATTGCTGTTAATTTATCTGTGAGGAAAAAGATCAATTTTCTTGATCTTATTTTTAATTTGAATATGTTTTTGTAGGTGTACTTTCTGATGTATTCATCTAAATCTACATTTTACTTGCAGCCATAGTCAGTATTAAGTTTCCTGACATTGGAGGACACCTATTGTATGAAATAAATAATAGCTTTTAGGGAATTTTGCCACTGTAAGAAAACTGTTTCTTGAACATATCCTATGTCTCAAGTGCTCACTCTTTGGACTGTTAAGATTATCAATAAGACCGAAGATAAAAGAGTTTTGCTATCTTTTTCCTGGATGTGCTGCTGCATAAATGGCTTTGTTGTTGTTGTTGTTGTTGTTGTTGCAGTGATTTCTTACCCAAAAGACTACGTATTTTTCTTGTACTCTAAAAATCAAGCAATAAACTTGTTCTTTATTCTGCTGTCCTCACAGTGATGCCCTCCTCTGACACCATGAACTCCAGACTATAGGAAGGTAACACAAGAGATGTGTCACCCTAAAACTCTTGACTGGCATCTAGCACACATCAGTCTTTTTTATACTTCTTGCTCTATTCTGTTTTTACATTTATTACTAGATTCTTTTAAGCAATGAACAGATGTTCTTCCTACTGTGCTGTATGATCGTTTTAAGTCACATTTTTAGAACAGATGTTCTCCTGCATGCACTTCATTTTCTTTAGTTTTTATGACTTAACATCTGACAGCTAATTCTTGCTTAAATTTAAGGAAAAATGTTCAGCAGGGAATCCCACCCAGGCCATGGGCCATCATTTCTAGAAATTAGTTAGCTCAGGGTACAACAGCATGCCAGAATACATTGATCAATAACAACAACAGGAAAAACTGTTATCTAAGGGGGTAGGAAGGGAAGCCATTGATTTCAAGTCTCAGCAAGTCCATATTTAAAATTAATAGCCTGCAACCAGGCCAATTCACACTGGGAGTCAAATATCACATCAGAATTCAGAAACAGGAATCAGAGCCAGGAAAGAAGCTGAAGTAGAGCAACAAACACACAGATGTAAAGGGAATAGAAAAGACACATAGCTTAGATTTAAAAAAAAAAAAAAAATCAGCTAGATCTGCATCATGCACATGGTAGAAATCCCATAAATGCAAGCTGGTCATAACAGTCCAAAATATTTCTGGGGAAAATGGCTCATCAACCAGGTAGTATTCAAGGTCAAGAAGGAACCAAGGGAGATCAGTTAACAGTTGGGTTGATGTTACCAAAAGCCTACAAATTTCCACTCAAGCATTCAGTGTTTTCACAGGAAAATACTTAGAACTAGTTCACTTAGGAAGGAGCTGCTTTCCAGCCACTGAAGTTTAAGCCCAGCTGGAAATTAAGCACCATGCAGCCCCTCAGCTGGCCCTCCTCTTCCCCCACAACCCAGTGGAATGGGGAGGAGAATGTAATAATTCACAAGTTGAGAGAGAAACAGTTTAATTGGGAAAGCCAAATCTGTGCACAATAGCAAAGCATAACAAATACATAATTCCTTGCTTCCCATGGGTTCAGCCATGCTCCAGGAGAGCATGGCCCCATCAAGGCCAGTGGTGTTTGGGAAGACAAACACCATCCCTCCAAATGACCTCCACCTTTCTCATTCTTCCTCCCACTTCTTGTACTGAGCATCACGTCTGGAATATTCCTTTGCCCACTTGGGGTCTCCTGTCCCAGCTGTGTCTCCTCCCAGCCTCTCAGGCACCCCCAACTCCCTCCCCAGCATGGAAGTACAAACAGCAGAGAAGGCCTTGGCTCTGTTTGCTCTGCTCAGCAATAACAAAAACATCTCTGTGTTATCAGCCCTGTGTCCAGCACAGATCCAAAACACAGCCCCATACCTGCCACTGTGAAGAAAGTTTACTCAACCCCAGCCAAAGCCAGCAAAGAGCATAATAAAATAATTCTGCTTTGAGTTTTGGCATAAAAAGAAGTGATGCTTCTCAGGAATAAAATGGAATCTAGAAAAAAGGATGTTTGAACATTGGGAAAGGTGTTTAGCTACAGCTCTTTCACATTTATCTGCTCCAATTTATCCATCCCTTCTACATTGTCAGATTTAAGATATTAACAATTTAAACATAAAGGTATTAAGATTTAAAATATTGCTGGGTCTCATGTGCACAGTTCCATATGTATGTGTCTTACTTATATGTAAGAAAGTAAAAAAAAACCAAAAAACAACAAAGAACATGGTGGGAGAGGAAAACTGTATTATATGTCAAATTAGACACTGAAACACTGAAAAATCCCCAAAATTTAACAAGTATGATAGAGTGTTTTACCAAGCCCAAGAGTTTCAACAACAGAAATTCTTCACAAAGTCTGTTTCTGTTTGGGGTTTTATTTGTTTGTTTCTCAGTGGCTTTTTGGTGGGTTTTTTTTTGTTTTTTTTTTTGTTTGTTGTTTTTGTTTTTAGGTGTTTGTTTTGTTTGGGTCTGTTTTGTTTTGTTTTGCTTTTGTTTTGGTTTGGTTTTTTTTGGGGGGGAGGGTTTTGGGAGGGGGAGAGGGAAACAGGATAAGGGGACACATTTCTGAATTTATATTTTGAAGAATACTAGTTCTTCGAGGGATTCATTTGTGCAAAAAACCAGCTATTGACAGAGAAATAGAGATCTTTATGAAAATTAGATTTTACATAGAAAGCTCTCAGTAACTCAATAGTTTTGCAGTTTTTCATTGCTCATGAATAAGCACACATAATAATAAATATGAGCAGAGGATCTCCACATGAAACCTATCTGCATTAAAACTGAAGCTAAATTAGGGCATGCTACTGAACATGGAACAAGACTCCTCAGGATGCTAAGTCCATTTGGCTTTCTGCTTTATTTAGCTGACTCACAAGTCAGGATCCCTATAGGATTTTGTGATATTTTCACTTTTTCTGTTTTCATATTTCACTTTTTTTTATATCATATTTTTATTTAGCTATGATTGTTAATGGAAACCAGACTAACTTGCTGGGTTGACTATCACTAACATGTATTATCCAGGCTACAAAAGAAACAATCTAATTTAAATCCTGCTGCTTCCCTTATTCATAATTCAAAGTCATCCAAATGTCACTGACCTCTGTTTTCTTCACTGCAATGTCTGCTTTTATGAATTTTCTACATCTCTTTACTATAAGAAGCCTCATGGTCTAGTATGACAGAGACACTACTTATAGTCTTTATTAATTAGTACAGTTCTTACCAAAATACATAATCTTACCTTATTTTACTGTGCATTTTTCTACGCATATTCTTACATGAAAATGAGAGGAGGGAAATTTTTAGTTTAATGATAGAACAGATGATGTAAAAGCTGGTGCTCATATCAAAAGAAAGAAGACTAACCAAATGTTTTACTATTTCCTGGAAGTAGCAAATGTCTTCTCCCTGTCAGTATTTGACTGTTAACATATTTAAATAGCCATATTTTCTGAACACATCTTTCTGAAAACAAGGCTATCCCTACTATACATTTTTCCAATGTCTAAAGCAGAAAGGCAGCCCCAACCTCAAAGCATCAACATCAGTGCAACTGAAAGATGGAAAGAGTAGGTAAAACACACTGTGGTGCGTATTCTCTGTGATTTCTGTCATCAAATTTTCATAGGTATTCCATCAAAGACAGTTTGAAGGAAGATATTAACAAGATATTTACAAGAAAGTACCAGTTTTATAGGAAATCATAGGCCAAAATGTTTCAGAAAAGCAGTAAGTATTTTAAAATGCTACCAGTGATGACTGGGAGTTGGAAATAGGTGTTGGCCTAACCAAGGAGCATCCAACCCCCTCACCACCCTCAGATCCCTCTCAGAACTCTTTTTAAGCACAAGCACAGCACAAGCTGCTTGTGTCATATCATGTTCTTCATCCTGGAGCAAAGAAAACTGGAGGCTGTTCTCCACCATACCCTTGTGAGACCCACAAGGCCTTGTCTGTTGACTGGACTCTTTCTGGACTGCTTGAGAAATAACTGTTTTCTTAAGAAATGTTACAACGTTGGTTTTTATATTAATGGACATCATAATAACAGTTCTTTAAAAAAAAAGTATACAAGTTTGAGTTTTTTAAAAAAAGATAAAAAATAGATTAAAATAAAGTTAAATTTATGAAAAAAAGAACAAAATATGAAACTCACTGTTAAAATGTACTAAGTTTCAAAAACAGCATGAGGAAGATGGAAAAAATCTCTTATTCAGCTCAGAGGCTTTGTGCTCAGAAACACTGTAAATAAATAAAATATTAGGAAGGTTTTGACAAAAGAGTAGAGATGAGAAATATCCTCAATTAAAAACACTACTTCTGAAAAAAGATTGAAAATGAAAGAAAGAAAATCTCTGTTCTTCAATCCAGAGCTCACAGCCAGAGGAAATAACACAAACAAGAAAAAAACATCCTTTGACAGTGAAAACACTAGATTTTCCCTAATTTAGAAAAAAACGTAAAATTCTTTTAATATAAATTTTTTTTCCCAGGGGATAAATAGATGAAGAATGTGGGGCCCAGACAGTTCCTAAGAATTAAAAAGAAGAAATTATTTTGAAAAACCCCAAGAAAAAATAGGACACCTACTTCTGTCAGTCTCAGCTGTAAGATAAAAGAATGTGCATGGTTACAAAGACTGCCAATGAGTGCCTCAACAGGCAGCTGCTGTGAGATGATAGAATTATTTAATAAGATCTCACAATGCCAAGAGACCAGAAGGTTCTCGCTGTGGCACCAGTTATGTTGTATCACAGCTCGGTGCCACACTGCTATCAGACAGATGCTTTCAAAAAGACTGCATATGATGCTGGAGCTGAAGTTACCTGACTGTCTGTGGCTCTGTGCTCTGAAATGGGCAGTTCAGTCTGCAGAAACCAGCATATAAACTGAGAGACCTGGCACACATTCCCTGCCAGTGCCTGCTCTATTTCAATGTAAAAGCCTAAAGGCTACTGTGGAACACCATATATGCCTCTCATTCCTTACATGACTATGTGTTACAAGTCTCTTACACAGAGCTGTGCAATAAAAAAATATTTCTTTGACCAATGGAAGCAATTTCATTCATCTTAAAGCATTTTTATATCGACAGGGTGCTAATTCTTATTCCTATTAATTATGTTAACCATAATATGAAGGGAATGGAGTCACACTCCAGTGGAAAAAAGAAATAATCATGAGTCTTCTATCACTAAGATGGCAATTCAAGTGTGAAATGAGGGACAACAGGTAGATGTAGTCTAATCAGAAAGCACTAGCAGCAAGGAAATCACATATTTCAGTATAACAGATAGTAGACTCAACACATCCCAGCTCAGGGTGCCTTTCACAAGCACTGCAGCAGACCCGGACCTAACAAAAGATAATGAGGAATCATTACAGATGCTTGTAGGGAGCACCTCCCAGGAATGATGAGTTATTTGCAAAAAAGAATGGAGATGACTCTGAAAAACTAACACCTGGGGAAAAAGTAGACTGATATGAAGTAAAAGATTATGTATAGAATGAAGCTTGTCTCTAAAAAGTCTGAGGGGGATTGAAAGCATCTTATCTTTTGTGCAGCACAGCAGTGCACAGAATGCTTGCATTTGCCTTCCCCAGTGTAAAGGATGAAGACAAAAGAAGCTGTGAACTTTGCCAAGTTTTATGTCTGGGCAAAGGGAAACAAAAGACACTATTTCAGATATGGCCAACAGAATCAGAAAAATTTAGCTATGTCAGGATATAGGACTTGAAAAGGGTTTTAAGCCTAAATACCACTCAATAGGCAAAGCTGATCAATGGATGAGAGAGTAATTTTATTGTCTGTCATCATGAAAAATTGTAGGGTTAGGCCTTGAAAATATTTAAATGTTTGCTTAAGCAAGGTAGCAGATGGATGATTTTCAACGAGTAACAGACAGAGGAAAAGAGATGGTCACCATGTTGCAGTTCATCACTATCAGAAACAGGCTGGAATGAGGGTCAGTGGAGAAATGTGGAGTCACAGAGGATTTAAGGAAATTCGGTGAAAGTCCCACAGAAGCCGAAATAAGTGTTTCCACCTGAGGTCCTTCTGCCCTGGACACTCAAACATGTCTCTGCGGAGAGCTCAGTGGTGCAGCTCCTAAATAGTGCAGCAAAAACAGCAGAACATGGAGACTGGTGGGAGGTTTTTTGTCCCTTTCATTTTGGTTCTCTATGTAACAGAGTTGCCATGCAAATAAAAGCCTATTTTTAACTTGGTGTGACTGGAGGGCTGTAGTCATGGAGTTCAAATGCTGGCAAGTCACAAGTTTGAACCAGATGACTTGAAGAAATCAGAATGACTAGGTCTCCCAATGTTACAACAATTAGAGACAGAGACGGAGAAATAAAAAAAAAAACCCAAAAAAGACAGAAAACAAACAAAAAAAACCCACAAACAAACAAACAAAAAAACCCAAACCCCAAAAATATGCCAGAAAAGACATATCACCAGCAAATAGACATGGGTAAAATACAGGCTAATTCTACTGTTCCCATATTGCAAATAATTATCATGGTTTGGTTGTAGGAGAACCATAGATGATGAGTTATTTCTTGTCAGTTTTCAAAAATTTCCCAATTAATTTGCATCTAGAAAATGAATATATTTGTTTGGATTATTCTAGTTATCAAATTATATAAATCCTACATATGACAGTTGTATTAGATTATTTTTCCTGGGCAAAACACCCTATACTAAATGTTGCCTAACCTACTGATTCTTTTTATATTCATTCATTACTAATTCCAAGATATAGGTAACTTTGTATTTTTTTTTTATTTGAAGACAAGTAATATTTTTGGTATGTCTTGAAGTAACTAATTCAGCTCTAAATTCTTATACTCAATAAAAATATATCCAGAGAAAATAAGTTTCCCAATAACTTATTTTATCTAATGATTTTACTTTTTTAAAAAGTCGAATAAATGGTTAAACATAGCAATTTTAACTTTTTAAAGACATAAATTGTGACATTTTGGCATTTTGTTAACTATTCTAGTCTATGGAAAAACTTACCTTTTATGTTAGAAATATCTGTGATTTAGTGGTAAAAGAAAAAAGACAAGCAAACAAAACACAACTGCTTCACTTTCAAGATACAGATTTTCTTTCTGTTATAGCAATGGCATTTTGGCAGCAGCTGCTACTCTGGGGTCTCTTGGTCTTTCTCTATTAGCTACAGTCTCAGTGGGATTTACTTCTTCTGAGTGCTCTTCTTTAATCTCTTCCTTTGATCTTCTAACTTAATTTCTTGAAAGTTCATCCTGTTTGTGAATTGCTGTCTCTTTTATGCTTTTCTAAGAGTACAAATACACTAATAGCATTTTCAGTGTTTTGGTAACTCTGCTCAATAAGAGAAGGAACAAAAGACATTCTTTGCCTCTGAAGTTTAATTCCTAGCTAAAAATTGAACATATTTTTGTATCAGGTAACAGGTATAAGCAAGCATACTTCAAATTAATTAATAAAATGACATTTTCAAGTTATTTCAAATATTCTATACATATCATTCAAATAACAAGCCATCATTTTAAATCACAAGACTATATCCAAATTTATGACTCACAATAGTAAACTAAAAGACAATTCTACTGATGATGATCCAGTTTTGAATCTTGGGCAGACCCTGAGATTCAATGACTTAGAATCTGCTGAATGAACATACAGGGCCATTTATAGTATTTAGTCAAAGTAACTTTTATGTCACTGTAACTCAAATTATGAATGAAATATTCGTTGGGATTAGGTCCTAAAAATTTTGTGATCTTAATCCAAATGATAGTAGATACTACAGTGTGGTCAACACAAAATTTTGGAGACAGGACAGCTCTCAGTTCAAATGAACAAATTGTCAGCCTAATTGGATGAGCATTGAATCATGTCAAGTAGAGCAGTCTTTATGGTAAAATGCCTTAAAAGTAAAGGTCATTGTAGAAGCAGAAATCCTTTGTAGATTTTCTCTGGAAATATAGTCTTCATGCTTAAATTCAAGTATGAGGTTTTGCTTGAAATAATTTTGGTTTTGTTCAGGAAACAAATCTATACTACAGAAAGTTGAAAAAATAACTGCATGGATGCTAAAGATAATTTTGGATGTTTGAACTCTTAGGAACAGACACACTTAAAGGCAGGAGACTAACCTTAAAAAATTCAAAGGGGAAAATTATTTCAACAGGTCTGTATTTCATCACCTAACACTGATAGCTGAAATGGTGCTTTTTATACATCCAAAGCCTCAAAAATTAAGAGAAGATTTTAAAATCCTACCATGCATTTTCCAACTCCAGAGTAGATGTATTTATGTCTTGATTAATTAAGTATTGATAGTTCAAAAAACACATTGAAATTTAGCAGGAATGCAAGACATAAGTTTATTTTTGTATAAATCATTTATACAAAACTACCACTGAAATTCACATATTCTTACGTTGTTATTCTATGAATGAACTCTCATTGTTGTTTGAAAGGATATTTAGCTTTTTAATTGGTAGTAATCAAGCCAGCAGAAGCTTCTTAGCTCTTAGTTAATGCAAACACTTCTGCTCTTGGATACAAATTGCAGTTCATCTCCTACATCAAGGCAGACCACAGAACAAGAAGAAAAAACATGACTTTGGCTCTGTTTCTCTGGCAGTGTGTCATTTTTTTTGTGCTGAGGCCCTGCCCATCTTAGTGTCCTGTAACTCAATATGCATATCTCTCTCTAATTTCAACAAAGCTCTTAGTCAAAATTATACACTCATACTTCCTGGGAGAGGCAAGCCATATAAAGCTTATGAAAGTTTTCTCTGCTCTTGTAACTCCTTTTTAGTTTACTCACTCAAGTTCATGTCAACATGAGTAATGCAGAGTGAGAAATTATTCATCCATTACAATGGGGTGCAAAAAGGAATCTGAGTTAAAATCCAGTAAATCTACAAGCTATTATGCTGCTGCTCTGGACATAAAATCAGTGCCTTGGGTTAGACACTGACACTATAAACACTTACCAGGAGCCAAATTTCTTAGGGAAATCAGTCTTTGAAATAAATGCCTGGAGAATATTTTATACTCCCCAGGCAAAAAATGAGGAGATACGCGCTCCAAACATAAAATTTTGAAGATAAAACTTCTTTTGGGGGAAAAAAATAATAAAAAAAAAAATTAAAAAAAAATCTAGTAGGAGACTCTTTTTTTTTTCTCTTCTTCTTGGTTGATGAAAAATAGAGCAAGTAAATTGATAAATATGGGAGAGTCTGTATATGCCTTTACTTATTTTCATATTTTTTTTACGCTAAAAACAGAGGGAGTTTTAAGTAGCATTTTTATACACTGATACTACAAGTACACAGAAAAAAGAAAGTATTTAATGAAATGGAAGATGAAATTATGGAAACAAACTGCACTACTTTCCTCAGAGGTGCTGTATTTCTAGTGTGGTTACTTGCCCTAAGATGAGGGTTTGTGACAGCTATAAGTTAGATTCTTCCAAACTCAATCCAAATAATTTCCTCCAAATGAGCTGCAGTGGCTAGTTCCTCATGCCTCCTGTCCTTTCTCCTACATTTACAGCCTTGGGGCTGTGGCCATGCCAGAAAAAAGATAAATTATCAGGATTATAGTGGAGACCAAAATGATGTCTGGGTATCTGCATCCATCAGGTTTTAACTGTTGGACAGTAGACTTCAGGTCTTTAACTGTAGGTAAATCATGAAGTTTCTATACAGCCAGCAGATGAAATGAAGGAAGGAAAAGTCAGAGTAATTAGCAACTGCTTAAGTTTCCAGAAGATCATCCTATCAAATATATACATCCAACCTGCAGATTCTTCTAATCTCTAGTCTCCATTTGAAGTAGTTGAATTAGTAACATTTATATGTGATTCAATTTTATTTCAGGCTTTTCTTTATTAACTTGTGGATGCCTTTGAAATAAAAAATTCTTTTTTTTCCAGCTGTGCAGGACATGTATAAATAGTGATCAAAAATTCAGATTATAAATGGATATAAATTTATGATCTGATGAACCACAGACAGACCAAATGTCTGTCTGTATTAGTTTGGAGGGTGCAAGGGCTAGACCATGCTGACAAATCCTACATGACATTGGGCCTTGCATGCAGAGGGCAGCCCACAGCATGACCCTCTGCAAACTTCATATTGTTTTGTAGGCTGAGACCACAAGTCACGCTGGAAAATGTCTGGCTTAATTCATTGGCCTGACTGGTTCAATCGCTGGGCACGGGCCACACAGAACCAAACCCTGTTCTCCTCCAAGTCAGAGAACTTGTACTTCATCCCATTTCAAGCAGAGAAAAGGCAAACCTTCCTAGCATAGGCTCAATTGAAAGAGTTCAGAAAACAAGCCTGAGCTAGAAACTTCACTTAAAACAAAATATTAAAATATTTAGGGGACTATTTAAGCTTCTGGTTTTATCTCTTTACTAAGGAAATTCACTATCCTATCCATGGGATGAAAGCAAAGAATGAGAAGAAATATCGGGAGAGTTAAAATAAATATATATATATAACTTAATTTAATCACAGCTGTGCAAAACATGATTAAATAATTGAAGGGATAGAATCAAGGAGAGAGGAGATTATTTTAGGCAGTCAGAAGTGCATAATTACGAGTAATGGGCTAAATCGGAGCAAAAGAAAAACTTTAAAGATAAAGCCCAGAAACAAATTCTCACTAGTCAGCTCAACTCATGTACAAAATAGCTTTTGCTGGTGTAACCACAAATCTAAGTTGGGTAATTGGGTAATACTGGGGCATTCAGATATCATAATCAAGAGAGAGAGATGCCAGCTCAAGGAGAGACATGAAGCAGAGTACCTGATGCTCTGCCTGAGTGGATGTTCAGATTACGCTTCAGTTCTGTTAACACCTGAGGCATTGACTCTTCAGTTTTACTATTTTCTGACATTATTTACAGCAGATAATCTATCAGGTTGTTGCTATGGGTTTGAGTTTCTGCTGATGAGAAAGTGGAACATAGCCAAACTGAGCAGGACTCAGGAGCAGGAGGCATCACTTCCTTCTTTCACCCAATACTCCGTACTTCCAGGGGAGCATTTGGTTATTTAAACTAAATAAATCCAGGGATCAGACAAATACAGCAATGTTCTGGCTTTAACATTTCTTCTTTGAAATGTACTTATTTAAAACTATTCAAGGATAGCCGTGGTCCAGAGACATCATGCCTCTTCTTTGGCTGTAACAGCTTACATTATCTGACTCTTTTGTCCCATCCATGTCACTAACTGAATGCTCAGTTCATATGGGTACTTCACTCAAAGTCCAAGTCTCCATGAAAAACTCTGTTAAGGATAGTATCCAAGTCTTGTCACACTATTCTCCAAAAGGCTAGAGCGAACTCATACAGTCCATGAATTTGTAACATCAGTGCTACCTAAACTCTTTCATAACGTCAGAGACAGAAGCTGCACTCTGAAGGGCTGCCCATCAAATCTTCACAAATACCTGATTTGTCTGGTTACTTATGAGACAGGAAAGCTTTACAGAGGACAGAAAGCATATTAATGTACAGCAGAAAAGATGTGCTGTATTTAGATGGTCACTGCATTCAATAGTCTCTCCGGTGCATGGACCTGAATTTTGGACATTTCAAGTGGTTTTAGCACAAGGTGCCTTTTAGAACCCACATGTACACAATGGCAGCAAAACAAAATGCCCAAGGTCTACTCTGACAGTTCCATTGCCACCTCTTCCACATATGTTTATTAATTCCCTTCACCTCTGGACACCTCAGGCCTTAGCTGAAGTAGGGTTTGACAGAAGTTCTTCATTAGATATCCCCACAGTCTTCGTAGATTTTTTAAATCATTCTCTTTCTTCCTTTTCTAAGGAAAATGTGGCAAAATGGTGCTCTGTGTGAAAGGCTACTTCTCCCTCACACTTTTCCTGTCATCTTCAGAATGCACTATCTCTTTTGACTGGTAAGAATTAAAAAATATAGTCTGAACTGATAAAAAACACTCATATTCTCTGATAACTAGCCAATAGCTCTTGTGAGAGCAAAATCATGCAGCTACCAAGCAAGAACACAGTAATTCATAGTTTAATTCTGATTATCAGATGAAGTAATTCAAGCTAGCTATTCAAAAGCTTTCACTGGAAATATTGTACTAAGGGGACTGCTTAAATTGGGATTTACAGTACATCTTGTACATTTAGGTAATCACATTTCAGTTTAAACCTTGCCATGACCCCAGATTCAAGGGAATGTTACAGTCTGCACATGTGATAATCCTGCTGGGTTATGTAAGGAAATGATTAAGGGTTTCACCATATCCTGTCAGCTCTGAGCGCTAATTCCAAAAGCACATTCCACTTTCTTTGACAGATTTTAAGAGTGTGCATGACCTAAATGGCAGTTGGTCTTCATAATTATCTGAGCCATTGCACTCAACACTTTTATGTAACACTGCCAATAGTGGTTGTTTAAATATCATTCTTTTAAATGTTTTATATTACCAGTTGGTGGCTTCATTCACAGCTTCAGTGTTTGGAATTTCCTCCTCCCCCATACACCTCCATTTAGGCAAACATTCATTGTGACATCTCCAACTTTCAATATTTAGCAACTAAATAAGATTCTAAATTCATAAGCTCTCCTTTGTAATATCCAAAGACTTACACAAGTATAGTCCATTAGAGGTACAATTAACTGATATGGTAAACATATATGATTCCAGATCTAATCTCTGAATTCCTGTATGGATCAAATCTTAATCTCCTGGAAATAAGACAAAAAAGCAAATACACTGTTTTAGTTTACAGCTCCTTAAGAGTTTTTGTTCCTCCCATTATTCTCATTCTTTCAAATGTGTAGAATTTTTCAAATCCCATTTTCAGCCTTCATCCTTTGCATATACTAAATATCTGCATGCAAAACTAGGAATATCTGCCTCTTGGATTTGCTTCCTTTCTGAACTCTCATTTTCATCTTCACAGTAACAAATTTGCATTTGTTTCTTTGTTGTGTTTCATTTTGAGGCTTTTTTTGGTTAGTTGGTTGATCCTTTTTGTTTTTTGTAGAAGTATACTCAGAGTACTGAAACACACTGAGCTTGCAATTACAGGCAAAAATTGAAGATAGATTGTTCAAAATATGGCAGTACATAACTGAAGAATGGAGGTTTTGACTTTGCCATTTACATTCTTAAGAGACAAGTAAATATTGAGTATCTATACTAAGTACCTAAGGATTAGAATCCCTCGTTTTAGGTCTGGCATGTATGATCCCTATACCCTACCTATGAATGCTCACAAATGAAGTAGCTTTATCCACAAGTATGCTTTTAGAGCACACCCCATTACTTGGTGGTAATCTAAATAAAGCAGGGATGGAACCAGCATGAAACACAACTTTAAAAAAAGGAATCACGCTTAGTACTTAGGGATTCCTTCATTTTCTTCTCTATGTTACAAATGCTAATCTATGCTGTGCACTTCCATTAAAGTTTATCTGACAGCAGCTCAAAGCTAAACCTTTGAGGGGTTCTGGCAATCTCTGAACCATGCTGAAATGTGTACTTTTCAGTCTGAATCTGAACTGGGGAACTTTTTATCACAGACTGTGATGGAAGAAAAGTTTAAAATATGGAACAGCATAAGACTAAACCAAAATACTGAGGATGGGTTTCTGCCTCATCATCAAATATTTGGAAGCAACCATTGACTATTGCTTGGACCTCAGATTATACCAATAGAATAAGTGAAAAAATAACTAGCTCATGCTGTTAGCTTAAATTTTGAGTACTACATCAGAAAGACGTTCTTCTCAGTATTGAAATAAAATTGCTCTCCTGAGGAAGATTTTGTGTTTATCATTGAAGAGTAATTCTTTGAATGAGTCGTACACATTGACACATTTTTTTCTGTAATACATGAAAAGTGTCTGTGTTTCATATGACTCTCAGTTTTGAAACAAGAACTTAAAAGTCAAAAGGGAAATTTGATTTAAAATGACCTTCTCATCTTGCCTCAATTATTGTACCCATTTCCCCCTCATAGCTCAAAAAATTTATCAAATATAACAATTTTGTTGAATTTCTCCCTGTCTCACAATGTGAAACATTTTCTTGATTTAAGAGATTTGAAAGTTCCTGAAGGCCTCAGGAGAATATGTTTTATTATTGTCGTTACTTCATACTGGGGATTTTTTTGTTTTATCAAACTGTGAACAAATTCCATTACCTACTTTCAATGTTTTCTCTGATGAGTAAGATAAACACAGAGTTACATCTCTCTAAAGTTCTTAAATTTTGTTTCTCTAAAAAGAGATTAAAATGTTTTTACCCTTACAACTCTTTTCATAGAGAATTAAGTGAACATATTTTTGAAGAATGGTGACTTGTCTGATCTATTAAAAACACAATTTGGTTTATTGTTTTATTTATATGTTCCTGTTGGCAATAATATTTTCTACCTTATGTATACCGATATAGCTGTGATGTGACAGTAATTCCTATGAGATGCAGATGTGTCAGAGTACCATCTGATTCTGTAACTGGCTCAGCAGTAACAGAAGGTTTGCACAATGTTGATATTAACACCAAACTATTTTATTACAGAAAGCCAGGATTATTTTTTTTTCCTAAGTACTTAGTAGATTAGTCTGCTTTGACAATATTCCATTTTCATAATAAAAATAATAATAATAATATAATATAATAAAAATAATACAGCTCCAGAACTAGATATAACAGTTCTGTAAGTCAGTCTTTCCTCAGACATATCCACTGATAAAGACTTTACTCCTCTGAACATATATTTTGTTCTGCAAATAGTAAGCAAGATAAAGACTACCATATTCTATCTGGATCCACTCTGACAGTATTAATGTGTTTTTAAAAGATTTACCTATATCCTTACAATATTTTAAATACAAGATGGAAGCAGGAAGATTTAAAGTACTGAGTTGTATGAGCAAAAGAGTATTGATATTAACAGATGCTGATGATAAATAAAACTAAAGGCATAGATACATTTATGTTTGAGTCCAAAGTAATCACTCACTGTCATGACAGAAGAAGATTAAATAAGGTTTTAAATAAAGATTGTGTGTTGAACTGTGAATGGCAGTTAAGATTATAAATAAAAAACATAGCCATTACAGAACAGCTTATGCAGTTTTGTAGTTTTCTTTGAAAGAATAAGATAAAGGCACCACCTTTTTTTTTTTTCTTCCATTTGGGAGTAACAGAATATTGTAATCTTACATGTTATTCTTCATCCTGTGTGGCTTGATTTCTCTTCTTATATAGAAGATACATCCAAATATCATTGTACACAACTGCAAAGCCAGGGAAACAAACAGCTAGCAAATTAATAGAAAACCAGTCTGTCAATGAGTGTTTCAGGTGCACTCCTTCAGTTCTGGAAATGAAAGGCCTCACACAGACACTCCTATTTTAAATTAATTTGTTTCTGCAGAAGTACTAATGGAGCATCTAATTTCTAACCTAAAGAAACAATAAACGCCTTCTCTAAGTATTTCTATTTTATATTAATTTTATCTGTTCTAATGGAGATATTTAGAGTCTATATTACAGAGATAGCAGTTTGAGATGCTCTCTGGCAACTTCCTGAAAACAAATAAGTAGTACACAAAATTATCTACAGTACCATGCTCCTAAGTTGTACCTCAGATTGTCTTTGAATTTGCATCGTATCATCACATTTGTATTCGCAAAGGAGATGCCACCAAAGACAGACCAAAACCCATGAAAGTGCTGTGCACTTTGTACACTTTGTACATGCAAACTATGAATGCAGACCACAAGCTGTTCTTCCCCAATTGCCTTTGATAGCTCTTGAGGTAGTTCTGGTGTTCCACTGTAAAGTGGTGGAAAATTCAAGGTCAATGAAAAAAACTGTGGCTATCTGACAGACACTATTTTTTTTCCCTAGACAGGTCTGAAACATACTGAACGCTTTAAGACATCGTTTTTCAAAATATCTGTTCCACTGAACAAAATGAGACTTGTAAAACATGATCTTCTAGTGGAAATGGCACACTGTTAGGGTATATTTAATGATAAAACTTCCCTTGCATGTAAGATCAGTGAAAGATATAATGCCCTGAAATTGTTTTGGTGTTTTTTTGTTTTGGTTTGGTTTTTTGTTTTGTTTTGTTTTTTAAAAAAAACCCACCATTTGCTGTTTAAATTAAATATTTAAATTAATAAAAAGTTCCCAAGTGCCACTATATTTACAGTGTTACCACAAAATACAGTATCATGTTAATGTAAAGTGGCACAGGTTGCAGGAAGGGAAAAATAAAAAGCTGTAACACCTAGCTACTTTGTAAAGACTTTTCATGGTCCTTTCAAATTTTTATACATGGTGTGAAATATGGATGATCAGTCCAAAGTATAGATGATTATTACAACACAATCAAGATATCTCCAGCACAAGCAGAGTGATTTCCCCCTAATTAGCTACCTCAGTCTAGCAGAGTAGGACAGCAAGGGCTGCACTGTCAATAACCACATAAACAGAACTGATCCCTAATTTCTGCTCTACATTTTTAATGGTCAAATGTTCCAAATATTCAAAATTTCACACAGGAAAACCAAAAATTGCCAACACTTTTTCGAGAATCAGTCAAGAGAAATAAAGTACTATTTTTTTACTTTGGTGAGTCAGCTCATACTAAGACTCCCTAATGTCTCGGGATGAAATTTATTATTTCAGTGTACTCTATCCACTGCAATTACATTTTGTACAGGCAGGTTAAAGACCTATTATGTGGGACAAAAGACTTCTTAGCTAGCTCTAGAAGAGTTCTTCCAGTAAATAAAAATTAATATAGTGTTTACAGTCTTCCCTTACATAGGTACTATTTTTGTTCTGTGAACTAGTTTTTTAAACTTTGTTTTGTGAACTAGTAAGCACCAGAAAAAAAATAATTAGATTTTACTGAAGACTCCCATTGCCTATATAGTGCACTGACTATATTGTGTCTAAATATTATGATAATAGATTGATTATGGGACTATATCAGAAATATGAAGGCACAGAAGGGGGATAATCTCTTTTATTGAAACCAAATTAAATTGTCTCAACTCAATATTTGTATCACACTTAGGTGTCACAGCGACTGACTGTATAAGAGCCAAGATGTCCATGCCTTCCCATATTTAATCTGCACTCCTTTCAGACTGGGGGGAATTAGAAATATTTGTGGATTTTCCCAGCATATGATTTTTTCCAACATGTTCAACATTCCCATTTTTTCCCAGGAATTTGAACTGTCAAAAAAGCATTGTTCATCCATAAGACTAAAAGAAACTGCTGATATCTTAATGTGTCTATTAGCCCAAGCTTTTGAGGATCTCAAGGGTAATACTCAGTAACACTCAAGAAAGATTGTAAACAAACCATTTTTATAAAGAAGGTGATTAGATTGGAAGAACCTTGATTAAAAAGAATACATAGGCTGAAAAAATTGCAAATGCACCATCAATTCTTATTTTCAAATTTAAAATTATTTTCCTAAAATAATGAAATAAATGTTTAATGTTTCTAAGCGGTAACTAAAGTGGAATTATAATTTTTCAAAGGAAAGGCTACTTCCTGTGTCATATTTATTTCCATTTATATTAACCTGACACTTGAATTCCTCAGAAAAATATCTGTGTGAGTCATCAGCTGCCTTCAGAGTTTGCTTTGCTGGGCTAAAAAATGTTACCTAGTCATTAACTAGAAAAAAAAAAATTAATAGAATAAAGAAAGGTATCATGAAAAGCATCTAAAGCTTGAGATTCTTTCTACTTATAGCTGAGCAAAGCTAAACAAAAATTTAAGCACAAACCACTCAACTCCCTAGGGTCATAGAAGCAGTCAACAGAATAATTATGGGCACCAAGACATGTCATCTGGCAATCAGGCTCAAAATAATAAAAATCCAAGAGTGTTTCACACAGAAGCCATGAAATTTGAAGTAAAAAGATATTATGTATGCCAAAGTTGAGAAATTTTATAAACTCTTAGAAATACACCTTGCATTTAATTATCAAAGCGACAGAATTTACATTTAAAGGAGGAGATCTACTGAGCTGAAAATAGAGGAGGTCTGGAGTATATTGCACACGTTTCCTGAGCTGCATTTATAACTTCTCCCTGTGGCCACTGGTGAAGTCAGCTACCTTGAATAAATCAACCTCTGGTTAGGTGCAGTTTGGATGCTTTTTAGAGTTTTCCATTTAGCCACTAGGAAATAAACATGAAATTTATGGTCTTTTGGCACTATTTGTTCTGTGCTTTCAATTTGGCCAGACTTTTACTAGAATGAATGGGAAGAAATTAATTTTTTTGAAATTTTTATTGTATGTTTGTTTACATCCTCTTCAGAACAGGAATGTTTAGTATAATAAGAAATAAATTACACAAATCTTGTCTTTGTCAAATACAGTGGGGTTTCTGGTAGTCTCTGAAAATCAGAAATAATACCACTAAGTAGGTCACAATTTTAAATCTGGCGTCTAGTCCTGAGAGAGACTGCATCAATTCCTGCAAATATTAACAATAACCAAACAACAACAACAACAACAACAACAACAACAAAAAGAATAACAAAATAAATGCACATTTATACAAATAAGCAAACTTTTCATAGTTTTTTAGAAATTTATTGAAGAAACAAATTTCAAGGTAAATAACCTTTACATTGTATATGTGCAGTTGAATTATATTGAAAATTAATATCTAAGGACTTGTATGAATGATTTTTTTTAGGTCAGCATAAAAAGCCAACAACGAGGAAAAGAAAATTATAAAGAGCAGGCACAGATCACTGTGCAATGTTTTCCTTAGGTCTTGCTTTATTAAAAACAAGACAAAACAAAACAAAACAAAACAAAACAAAAAAAGAAAACCACAAACAAACAAACAAAGGAACAAAACAACCTCAAAAACAAACCATATAAAGAGTTCAGGCTATTCAAGGCCTTTGTAACTAATTAGCCAAGAGAAAAGATGTCACATCCTTCTTAGCTAATATCCCACCTTGCACCATATTCTGCCATTCTTGCAGTCACTGCAGTCACCACAATCACTGTGAATGCAGGAGCATGGAAAACCCTGAGGTGCCAGAGCACCGTCATCCCTTGTCACTGCATGTAATGTTGGGGGTTAGGAAAAGAAAAAATTAATATTTTGACTGTCAGTCTTTAAATCTTTCTTCTAGGAATTCTAAAATTGAATAATATATTTTTTAACTAATTATAACAAATAGTTAACTCATCTTGCTTAGAAGAGAATCAGAATATTCCAATTACCCCCATTTAGAATTAATTGCCAGTGAAGTGTTCTCCATTGAATTAATGCTTAAAATCTTCTGCCTTGAAATTTGATTATTTTATCTGTTGTAATTTCACAAGAAATCTGAAACATCATTTAATGTTTGCTTTAATAGTCTTCCTGAAAAACAGATAAGGGGAAAAAAAGGAAAAAAAAATTTTTTTTAGTAAATTTGAACTATTTAGAGCCTTGTCAGTAATCCTGAAAAAAATCAGCAACACAAATAGAATGGCTAATATTACTTTGAGGTCACATATATGAGGATAGAAAAGTGTTTTTACAGTTGTGTGCCTCAGCACAGTATAAAAAAAAAAAAAGGATTTTTAATTTTTTCTTAGAAGAATTAGAAGATTAGACCTTGTCACAAAAGCAGTATCAGTTGTGTGATCTTAGAAACAAATTTTTTAGTGTAATTCTATTATTGCAATGGGATCATGAACATCAGCAACTGAAATTAATTTCTGTGGGGTATGATTTCAGTACTATTACAAAAAGTGTTTACCTTCTCAGACTTGAGACAACTTTAAGCAAGATAACTTTAATTTTCAGGTTCTTGTCAAGAAAATAATTTTGCCACAGTATTCAATTTTTTTATCTTATTACATATATTTAGCTCTTAATAGAAACAAAGAAAAGAAGACCAGTCACACTTGCCAATGTTTTCAAGACCGCAGAACCATTCTTTTAAGAAAAGGGGAAATAAATGCTGCCAAAGGGGCATGGTGTTTTAAAATAATTTAAAAGCAACTCAAGCTCAAGGGCACTGTTTTATTCATCATTGACAAGAATAGCAAGTGGTGAGTCATGACTCTTTTTTGAAATTCATTCACTCACTTTACGTGCCTCTCTTTTTAGCTGCCAAACTTGCAATACCATCTGCTTTCAGCCTTCAGTAACTCGAGTAGCCTCCAGCCATGAATATTCAGCACCTGCAAACAGAAGCAGTAGATGGCTCTCGACCTAGGATCAGTGGAAATTTGGAAACCTCCACATCTAGACACAGTCAAGGACCCATGTGACAAATTCAGTAAACACAGAGGGAGATCATGGTGACTTCAGTCTCAAATCTCAGGGTGAAGGTCCGTGTCCAGCAGCACTCCTGCCTTGGGATACACTTAACTTTTCTGCTTGTTGTCTCCCCCACATATAACCCTTTTCGGGACCCTGACAGTCAGGCAGCTTTAGGAATAACATAAATCTGTACAGAAAAGGGTAAGGAAAAAAGAAAAGGAGTGTTCCCATACCATCAGTTTCCCAGTCTCCAATGCAGAAAGGCACCACATGCAGCAGCACCAGGGAGGCAGAAATCACAAGTGAGAAACAGCAGTACTTAAACCACGGCTCTTTCACCAGATCATTCCTCAATCCAGCTTAATCAGATACATCATTTGAGTCCAGACTGAGAGAAAAGGCCTGAAAAAGATAGACTAGAGCGATAACAGCCAATTTAAAAATATTTGAAAAATTTCAGTCTTCAATATTTTATGTAAAATTATAATTTCTTTACTAGTTTATTGGGGGAATGATATGCTAAATGTGTTAAATCTATTCACAATTATCTTATGTGAATGTAAGTAAAATAAAAAGCCAAAGGACTGGCCAAAGATCAAATATGACAGAGCTACATGATTCTGTCCCAATAAAAATATGCCTAAAACTTGGGCTCTTTCAAAAATATTTTCCTTTTCCCACAGGACCACTTGAAAAACTGCAAGGAAGAAAAGAAGTGACATAGCCATATCTGCTCATATCTGTTCAATTTCTGACCTCTTTTCTTTACTGCAAAGGAGAAATTTCACTTCTATAAATTTAATTTTTTTTTTTATTTGGTCTCTATGGAGATTATGGATATTTTTTTAAATCGTGTTGGAAAAATCACTTTAATATTTTTCTAAAGCACCAGGAACATTAACTGTGGAAAAAGAATAGGAAATAAATATCGTGAAAGGTTCTCTAACACTAAAAAGTGCATAGATCAATTTAGCACAAGCTTCATGGTGATGCATGATGAGGCAATTCTGATGGAATAAGTTATGCAAAAGACCTTTAGTGATATTTTAGAAATAAATTTGCAAAACGTAGTCCATACACTATACCTCTTCTCTTTTTCTCATTTGCTCCTGCTATTGAAGTGCAGCCAAGTGTTTTCTTAACAGCTCTTAACTGCAGCAGTTAAGAAATAGTTTCCTAGACTGCTCTGGAAAGGCAGGAATTTGGGTAGTATTTATGAAGAAGAAAATCAAAACCTTTTTAACTTGAAACATAGACCTCTCTTACTAAAGCTGCACATCAGGGCTACAGGTGTTCTTCAGTGGTGGGTTATTTAGAAACAACTGCAAAAAGAGGTCCATACAGCACTCTTCAGAAACGTAAGTGAAACAAAAACCATGTATTTTTATGTTCAGCACAAACTGTCTATCTGGAATTTTTAAAGTCTCAGTGGTTGATAATTACTTTGCTGCACCAGGAAAGAAGACAATTTGCCCTCCAAGGTAATTAGTACAAAGAGGAGGGAAAGGTTCATCCCTCCACAGAAATTTTAAATTTATGGCATTTGAAATTCAGTCAATTCTGTAAAACTCTAAGATTAATGTATCCATAATAACTGGCCTAGATGTTGCTCTAATTAATAAATTTTAATGTTTCTTTTTATTTATTCACCCAAGTGTGATAAGAAATTATGTCATGTGTTAGGGCTTATGTTAAAACATTGCTCATTTATTGTCATGAACTTTATTCTTGCTGTTTCTAGTAGTTCATTTCTGTTTAACACTTCATTAATTACTATTTAAATTTTTTCCAGTCTTTACTATCAGGGGCTGAAACTTCCACACTTATTTGCCTGTTCTTTATGCTGGGTTTAGTAAATGAAACCATTCTTTAATCAGTTACATCAGCCCTTTCCCCCTGCCACACTCCTCCTTCTCTAGAGTTAATGATCTGGAACTCAGAAGGAGTTTTCATTTCCTTGCTGATCCTCATATGGTTTCAGATTCCTAACATGTGCTTTCTCCTAATCCTCATGTGTTAGGCTTTTAGTAAAGGTGGTTACTAAGGCTGAAACCACATTTGTCAGAATGAGCGTAAAATTTCCTAACACCGATAAAAATAAATAATTTAGGGGCTGCTTCATTGGTCTACAGACTGCCACTACAAAGAACAGAGGGAAAAAAAAAGAAACCCAATATTGAATGTATTTTCTGACTTCTTTTATTTTGAATCCAATCTTGTTCACTTATTTTTCTTGTTAGAAGGGAAATTGGTTTCAGTTACTACTCTCACAGCCAAAATCCTGAGGCTCTGCCATCATTTTCACAAAGGTACTGTCTTCATCGAGCACAAAGAATTAAATGTTGCTCGTTCTTGCCAGGTATACTGAAGCATTTGCACTACTGTTTTTGAGGGTAAAACTGGTCTGTCAGTTACTTTGGTGCATTGCATAAAAGAGGAAAACCATTTATTTAATTTTCAGTTTTCCTCAAAATTATCCTTCCAGGATGTAGCTCTTCGTTGAAGAAAAGATGATGATACAACAAAAATAGACACTACAATGTCAGAATGGAATGATTTGTTGAATTTCTAAAATTAATTTTAACTCAGCCTAGTCAAAATCCCTTTCAAGGTTGTTTTCAGATTAGGTCTTACTGCAGAGGTTGAATTTTACAGAGATATTTCAAGAGCATCCAAATTTAATTGCAGTTCCTTAGTACTCAGTTCAGAGTGCTCCTTGCATTGGTACCTCCTAGTCAGAATGCTGTTTTTTGACAGTAGAGTATTTTAATTCTCCTGATTTTGTCCAGTGCTTTTGATAGGTAGAATAATTCCTGAGTCAAGGTGTCTTTCCAAACTGAGACTGTATTTTTTTAATGTGCATTTATGATTTTAATGTGCATCATCAGCATGCTGAGTCCCTAAAAAATGAAATTTCTTCTGTGTGCCATCTGCATCCTTTGAGGTCCTGCAAGAGCCTCAATGTCATATTAATAGAAGGAAATTTTAGCACAGCTGTGACAGCAACAAAATCACCTGTAAGACATATATCACCAAGTGGTCCCCTAGCATTATTCTCCAGGTGTCAGTGAAATTATCCAACCAGAGAATTTCACCCGGGCTACAGCTGCCAAATCAGTCTTTTATTTTTTTCAAATTCCTTGTTGCTTTCAGTATTCAAGTTAGAAAAAGGAACAGTCAGAAAATCTGGAACAATGGAAATTGATCCACGAAGAATGATTGAGATCTGTTTTCAGATCATAACAAAAGCACTTAAAGGGAAGAAATGGCTGCTTGCCATTTGTCTCCATTTTGGAAGGTCCATTTTCTTCTGTTGAAGCCTCCTCTAGAGTCCATCTGCATGCATCAAAATTAGATGCATCTGCACACGATTTACTGCGTGAGGATATTTTGTGTGTGCAAAATATGCAAAAGGTATGTAATACATATCCAATACACTAACCATTTAAAAATAAACAGCAAGTTTAATTTTTTCTTTTCACAGGACTTAGATTATTCAGTTTAAGGTGCAAAATAATGCCTTTTTGTTTCAAAATCTAACCACAATAAAGGTAACAATGTTAACATCAAAATGGAGGGGTTTTTTGTAGTTGTCTCACCTTGATGGAATACTAAATATTATTTGAGGTAAGACATGATAAAATTACATCAGTATAAATATCTATCATCAATGTAGAGTTCTTTATTTCTGTCACATATTCTGTACCTGAAGTCTTTCAAGTAAAGATTTGCTTTTATATTATCATTCTAGTGTTGTCTGGAAAAGTCTGTATTCTATTTCCAGACATAAATACTGTACTGATTATGGATATTTTTGCTACTTGTAAAACCACAGTGTAGTTTTTAACAGCATACACATTTTTCATATTTCTTTTCCTGAACTATTTAAAATTAAGCAATGTTCTGGATTTTGGCTTTTTTATGGAAAAGATGCTAGGAGGTTATTAGATAAAACAGTATATGGAAAAAATAAAATAGAATACTAAGTGTTGCATATGGAGTGCCTAGGTCACTGGCTTCAAAATTTACCAGTAACCTAAACCATGCATATGTTCTACCTATATACAGTACCTAGCTACATTTCCAAAAATTATAATGCACCACAAAGGACATGAGACAAAGTACAATTAATTAATAGGTTATAAGACCTATTCACGTGAACGAGATTTTTTTTTTTTTGGCTATATTGTGCTCTTTTCAGCTCACAAGCACCACCAAAAAATTTCTGCCAGAGGATAACTGTAAAAGCTGTCTGTATGGAGGAGTTTATATATGCCTGGGTTGGCAGATGGTGTCAGGGAGCAGAATGGTCCCCTTGTTATCCAGGAGGAGGCAGTCAGAGAACTGCTGAGCTGCTTGGGCATTCACAAATCTATGGGCCCAGATGGGATCCCTCCCAGGGTGACGAGTGTAAGAGACAGTCTGAAGATTCCCTCATCTGTCTCACAACCGTCTCAGGGATAGAGACTGAGACCCTGAATATCACAAGGGACTTGGTTTGGGGATTTGGGCCTACCTGAGGTGGATGCTTGCTAAGTGATTGTTTGCAGGTGGTTGCACGGTACACTGCTCTCGTTCCTGCTGGTGAGCAGAGGTTTGTGCATGGTAACCTGTGCAACGGGTTTTCCATGATACATTGCCCTCATTCCTGCTGGTGAGCAAAGGCTTGCAAGACGTGGTTTGCTCTGTACCCTACACCTGCCCCCACACAATGGAATTCATCACAATGATCATCAATCTCCTCTGGTTTTGGCCCTGTGCCCCTCTCTTTGTAAAAGACTATAAAATTATACCCCAAACTTACCTTCCTTTGAGATCTCCCCAATGGACAGAAGACTCTGCGTCGGGGGACGGCTGAGTGGACTTCGACATTGGTAGCTATAATCCCCTTACTCTCTTTTCCTTATGCTTTGCTTTCTCCTCCTTTCTCTCTATTGCATATTAGTGCTGATGAGCACCCAATAAAGTGTGTTTTGCTGTTTAAGTCCTTGGTTTGCTGATAATCTTTTGTACTCTAAGACCGACTAAAAGAAGCACATCATGAATCCCACCTTGCGGATCGTGACAATGAGGGAACTGGCGGATGAGCTTGTGAAGCTGCTTTCCATCATTTACCAAGAGTCCTGGCACACTGGTGAGGTTCCAGATGACTGGAAGCTGGCCAATGTGACTCCCATTCACAAAAAGGATGGGAAGGAGGATCCTGGTAATTATAAGCCAGTCAGCCTGACCTCAGTACCTGGTGAGGTTATGGAACAGTTTATACTGAGTGTCATCATGCAGCACTTAGAGGATGGCCAGGGTATCAGACCCAGCCAGCACGGGTTTAGGAGCGGTAGTGTTGCAGTCAGCAACCTCAGGATCTTGTCCAGAGAAGCAGGAGGATTCTGGGGACCAGCATAAAACACCAACAAGACGGGCTCCTGGTTCATGAAACCATTTGTTCAATCAGAACACCTGGGTCGCTCTTCACAAGGGGTTTGGGGTGGGACAATGCAACTCTTTGTCTCCCATGAGGCACACTGCCACAGGGTAGGTCATGTTTGATCAACCTGATCTCCTTTTATGACCAGGTGACCATCCTGGTGGATGCAGGAAAGGCTGTGGAGTGTCTATTTGGACTTCAGCAAGGCCTTTGACACTGTCTCCCATGGTAAACTCCTGGAGAAGCTGGCAGACCACAGCTTGGACAGGAGCCCACTTTGCTGGGTTAAGAACTGGCCAGGCCCAGAGAGTGCTGGTGAGTGGTGCTGCATCCAGCTGGGGGCCAGACACCAGTGGTGTCCCTCAGGGGTCTGTGCTGGGGCCTGTTCTGTTCAATATTTGTATTGATGACAGTATTGAGTCTTTCATTAGTAAATTTGCAGATGACACTAAGCTGAGAGCATGTGTTGATCTGTTGGTAGGGAGGAGGGCTCTGTAGAGAGACCTGGAATGGTTGGATGGATGGGCAGAGTCCAGTGGGATGAAGTTTAATAGGTCCAAGCGCTGAGTCCTGCATTTTGGCCACAACAAACCTCTGCAGGTGCTACAGGCTGGAAACGGTGTGGCTGGACACAGGCAGAAAGGGACCTGGGGGTGCTGGTGACAGCTGACTGAACATGAGCCAGCCCTGTGCCCAGGTGGCCAAGAAGCCAATGGCATCCTGGTCTTTATCAGGAATGGTGTGGCCAGCAGGAGCAGGGAGGTCATTCTCCCCCTGCACTGGGCACTGGTGAGACCACACCTGCAGTGCTGTGTCCAGTTCTGGCCCCTCAGTTTGGGAAGGACATTGAGACACTTGAGCGCATCCAGAGGAGGCAACGAGGCTGGTGAGGGGCTGGGAACACAAGCCCTGTGAGGAACGGCTGAGGGAGCTGGGGTTGTTTAGCCTGGAGAAAAGGAGACTCAGAGGTGACCTCATCACTCTCCACAACCCCCTGAAAGGAGGCTGTGGGCAGGTGGGGATTGGTCTCTTTCACCAGACAGCAACTTACAGCACCAGAGGACACAGCCTTAAGCTGCGCCAGGGGAAATTTAGGCTGGATATCAGGAAAAATTTTTTTACAGAAGGGGTGATAAAGTATTGGAATGGTCTGCCCAGGGAGGTGGTAGAGCCACCATGTGACTGTTTACGTGTTGTGTTTAAAGAAATGATGTGGCACTTGGTGCCATGGTTTAGTTGAGGTGTTAGGGCTGGGTTGGACTCAATGATCATGGAGATCTTTTCCAACATAGTGACTATTTAAAAAAAAAAAAGTTTAATGTTATCTACTTTGTGAGAAAATTGCTAATATAACCCTTAGATAAATTTAATAAAGTGGTGAAGGTATGGTGGAGGTATAATTGGCTCATTTAATTGGCAGTATTATTCTATATGTGTTTTGTGTTTGTCAGTCTCCAAACACCTTTTGTTATCCCTTCCTATAACTACAATGTAAACACAAAATACTTGCATTTTGATTTGAAATTTACTGTAAGCCCCTAAAAGGGATCATGGATAATGGTAATTCCTGGGTCTAAAAGTGATAAAATTTATCATTTTATTTATTTCTAACCACTTCATCATCCTTCTGGCATTCTTATTATTTGCATGATAAAAAACAGCAAATTTGTCAACATTAGCTTACATGCCAGATATTAAAAAAGTAAGAAATTACTACTTATTGCAGTACCAGGACTTCTCAAAAGACAGATAGTTAAGAAGAGAGCATTAAATGAAATGATCCAGCATACTAACAGAAAAATGGAGTATTTTTAAAAACTGAAGTACAAGTAAAACATGCAGAAACCAGAGATAAAGGTGTGGTGTTTGGCAATGAGACCACATTATTGCTTAGCTGCAAGTTTAAAATAGATATTTTCAATATTTTCTCATAAATTCTGTGTCTAAGCTATAAAAGTTTTGACAATATAAATTTTATTAAAAGGCCAGTACTTACTGTTTTTTTTAATTTTATTTTTATTTTACTTTATGGCTTGCAATTATCTCTTTCATAATTCTCTATTTGTTCTAACCGTGGTGCACTCATTTAACAAAAAAAAAAAAATAAGTGGTTTTACATCTGCAGTAACAAGATTGCTGGGGGCTTGTGCCTGCCTCCAGGAACCAACCTGCTCCAGCTGCAAGAGAACATTCATCAATTTGTGAACATCATCAGTAGTGGGGAGACATACATTTCTGAAGGTCACCTCTTCTGGTCTTATTGCTTTCTTCTAGGCAATTTATTACATTACTCAGTGGAAGACCTTTTATTTTTTTCCTCTGTTTTTCTTGGTTTGGATTAATCAGTCAGATTAATCTTCTCTTCACATCTATCCTCTAATCTCACTTTGGGGAGTTTTCTTTAGCAGCAAAGGTTTCCTTGAAAAATTTTCTAAAAAATTAGTAATGAAACGTATTTTACAGCTGTGGCCAGAAAGGTCACAGGATCTACTTGGACAACAGAGCAAGATTGTTGGGCATGGTATTAATACTGATGTATTTGTATGACTATTTCCTAAAGATGGTAGGATTTGTACTGTAACTGTGATATGGTATGTTTAAAAGTATTTCTACACAAAAGCAGGTGCACTTTTCTGGTGCAGAGGGGTACATGAATATCACCTGCCTGAAGAATATGACATTTTTAACTTAGCTCTTTCATTGCCCAGGGATTTGATAGAGAGGGCTCCCAGGAAAGCACCAGAAGTCCAGGTGAGTGTTTCCAAGTGCTTTCAAAACTGTGAAAGCTCTGAGTGCAGTTCAGACAGGAGTAAGGAGTAAGTTAGCTATCAGTGACTGTACATATTATAAGAAAGAAAATCTGAATTCTCTTCAGTATCTGAACCAAAAAGTCTTGATTGAGACATGGTGAAGGGGAGAGATGCAGCAGAAATCTAGATCTGGGACTCAGATGAATATACAGCATGGGATCAGAGAAACAGGAAAAAACCTATCAGCTAGGCAACAAAACAGCATGGCCCAATAAGTATCAATAAATATATGCAAGATGTTCTGTTTAAGTGTATTTTCTTGTTTATGATGAATACTGTTTAATACCAAACCACATTGTTTAAAAGCTAACACCATGGTAACTGAAACAGAGACTCCTCTTTTTCTAATTTCCTTTTTATAGTGTTAAAAAATCCTAGGAAATATTCTGTTTGGTTAAAGTAATTACCTGGAATAATTTCCAAACTTTGGCTATGGAGTATGGCTACAGAACTCATTGGTTACGCTAAACTTACAAGTAAAATGAATAGTGAAATGAGACATTAAATAGAGAGAAATAGAGAGAAAAACCAAAATCAATAATGGTTTACAAAAATAATGGTAAGTTACAGTTATTTTACTTTATAACTTTACTTTTGCATTGTAAATTTCTGGGAAAAAATACTAAAGTAAATGAATGAAACCTAATTTGATGTAAGAAGGAACAGCTCATTTGAAAACAGTTTAAATTAGACAATGAATTTAAATTTCAGTTGATAGGAAAAAAGTCATTATGTAAGCCATGGAAAACAGAGATTCTGTAAGTATTCTCCTTGGATGCCACACAGTTTTTTTAATGTTATTTTTCTACATATGAGGCCTATCTTGAGATTATGAACTGCTACAGTAAAATGAGAAAACTATGTAGAATATACTAGGTTTTATGATCCCTATCAGTACCGTTCATCAGTCATATAAGTATAAAAAGTGTTTGGAGAGACAAACCAGTTTATTTTTATTTAAACAAAACAAGAGAGATGCCTGTTGGGGTCTGACATTGGTGGCCCTTATCTGTGCTGACAGATACCCCTATAACATATTTTGCATTTCATTCTCATCCTTTGGAAAAGTATCTACAGAATTTAGTTAACCATGTTTCTGTGTCAAGAACTTTCATTTTAATATTTACCTTCAAAATGTTGCAACTGTGTCCTCATTGCATCATCTACAAAAATTTGTAAAACTATAATTCAGTCATCAGCTTTCGCAAAGGAATTATGTCCACACTTGAAATTCTCCCAACCACAAGTCAAATAAGATTTATATATTCTCTAAAAACATTTTTTCTTTATATTGAATTGCCAGGACAAACTTTGCTTTCCCTTATCATTTTCAAAACTGATCAAAACTAGTCTTTCTATTTAAATGTTGTGTCCTGTCTTGGCAAAGAAGGGTTTGAGAGAATCCATCTATGACAACAAATCTGTGGAATTTTTTTGGTTTAAAGGTTTTCTAGATATCCAAAAATTGCTTCTTCAGTAGTTCCTATCAGAGTCTCCTCAGTTATTACTTCTGGCCTTGTACCTTCTGAAGAAGTGAATTGCTTCTTATTCCAGTAACATAACAGGAATTTCAATACAGGCTACCAATGGACCACCTTTGATTTCTCTACAAGTTCATAAACCTAAAATCCCCTACTCTAAACAGCAAAGCCTCTTTCTTTATCATTATTTCAATATTCTGTAATATTTTCCATGTTTGTAAAACAATTTAAAGCAGGATATCTATTATTCTTGTGTGTTTGAATCAACAAGAATTTGTTCTTCTTTGCTTTTTGTCATCTAAATTGCGTCTGAATTCCTTTTACCTCACCTTACAGCAATTTCCTGGTTTTTTTACTTCTCTGTAAGTGTTATTTATACTAATATTTTCTTCCTTATAAGTCTAATTATGGCTTACCTTCCTGCTTTTATACATACCATATATATATACCATTCCTTAAACACATCTATGGAACTATGTGTTTCCATTGTTGGTGTTATTTTCGACATTCAGCTTCAGAAAAATGGCCTGAGGCATTCACAAATGTCTCTTTATATTTCCAGTGCAACTTTAAAATGTACCTTTAAAAAGCCACAGTATTTTTCTTGGGGATTCGATTTAATTTTCTGCAGCATATCATTCTCAACATCTCTATGCTTTGACGTATTTTTCATGAGATTCTACTTGTCACGTTATTATTCTTAAGTCTTTAATACATATTTTTTATATATATATATATAAACATGTTTTGTATGTATGGTATATATAACATATATATTTTGTATGTTGTATATATTTTATATAGAGAGAGCATATATATATAATTATAAACCTTTAATCCTTTTTCTACAGCTCTTAGAACTTGTTTTCCTGGTGAAAACAGAAAGATATGAACTGTTCAACACTGTTCATAATTTCCATTTTTAGATTTTTCTGAGGTTTTTTTTTCTTCTCATTAGTACATACTCTCTTCAATAAATTTTCTTATGTTAGAACTCATGCCTCATACATTTGAAAACATTAACCATCTACTTGGTTATTTTCCGTCAGATATTTGTGGAACCAGAGCACCTCCTATAACTTCAAAGGCGTGGTTTTTGATACTTTTCTAAAAATCTGCAAATCCCTAGTTTTGTTACCAGTACCAAATCATGGTCATGACATTATTCCTACTGTTTTCTTTTTTACTGGAGAAATTTAGGAAAACTGCCTCTCGCTCTTCCCTGAACACACAGAGGGGAAAAAAATGTACCTGCAGGCTAAACTAAGTAACATCATCCTTATTTCGAAAGTAATAACAAGTTTGACAGTATTAATTTTGTCATAAAATTCCATAACAGAAGTAACTTGATCTAAAAGTTTTTAAAATACATCTCAAATGGAGAGGTTGCACTTATCAAAGAGGTATGGTCAGCCCACTCCTTCACACCATATAAAAATATCAAGCCCACTGAAAGCATGGAGGTCCAGGACAACAAAGCATTTTTCTGCTGAGTGGTGTTATCAAAACACTCTTTAACAGAAAATCTATGTAACCTTTACAACAAATTAGAATAAATGTGCTTAGCATGTTTGTTTTGAAGAGGAAATGTTGCTACTCTGTCTAGATTTCATCCACTTCAGGAAAATTGGTTTGAAATTACTGTTATATCATCATGAAAAAATATTTTCAAGTCAATATGCAGTAGAAGAAATACAAGTTTATCATTGCAAGATCATTTTTAATCCAGAATATTTTCATCTGGTTGACAATGTAACTCCAGAAGCAGTGGAAGTACAATGGAAGAGTTTATGAATAGAGCAACAAAGATATCCAGATCTCTGGAATACATAGGGTCTATGTGGTTATCTTAACCCATTAATTTTTCATTGCTTTATCTCTGCCTGTCCTGTTGATGCAGAGGAGAGATGAAGTGACTTTGTGGATACCTGGTGGCCAGCAAAGCTCAAACCAATACACTGAATTAAATCCTTTTGTAGTTAGAATATCAACACTAATTTTCTCAGCGGGTATTGCAAAAATGGATTAATTAAAACTCTGAACATTCTTTTATTTTTGAGACATCCTGAAGACCAGGACCGTTTTCTCTGATCCCTTCCTTTTCATGCCTTGACTAGGTTTTCTCATCATGTGAAAGAGAAAGAGAAGTGTGCACTGAGTGGGAACAATTTAATTGACACTAAAATTTTCCTGAGAAACGTTCCTATTCCTGTATATCTTGTAAATAGAGCTTGTTGCAAACAGAACCACCACCTAAATTAATGTCATGGTCTCACACTAGTGGAGAAGTACCACCATGTTGTAAATCACTACAGTTATCATTGGTAAATGATGATTGTGTAACAGTAAAATAGTAGCTATCCATTGCATAAGTATGAGATGCTACAGCATGGAAGTTACTTTTATCACATTCCAAAAATCTGCAATCTATAAGAAAACCAACACTTCAGGAAAATAAAGAGGTCTAAATCTCAAGCAATGTACTGGGAACAATGAAACAGCCTCTGTGGTTACAACAAGGGGAAAATCTTACACTGCATAGGTAAATAAAAACATGGTTAATGGGCATTTATTGTCAAGTAATCCCCTTCAGATTCAATTCAGCCTTCATCATCTTGATTTAAGCCAAGAGAACAGAGAGGAGAAAGGAATGTTAGTGACAGTAGACATAATACAGTACATAATACTGAAGTTAGAAAAAAATAAGTAAATCTCTTAAAGACTGTTGAAAAACAGAGGCACTAATACAGAACATAAGGTGTTCTGCAATTTCTATGAACAAAGATGGGTGTGGAAAAAAGTATTTAGTTAGCACTATCAGGACAAACTGGCACTGCTGAAGGAAAATCATGTGAAAACAAGTCAAGAACTTGCCCAAACATCCTTACCGATATTCAAAGAGTCCAAAAGAATATGATTATTCAGAATACCTAAGGTCAGTGGAAATCAAAGAGAATCAGAATTTCATTTCTAGCGTGTTTAAATACACCTAGTGCTATGCAGGGAGGTCATAAGAAATCACTCTGGGCTAAGCTGTTTTATAGCTGCAGCACAAAGCCCAGCTCTCAGTATTAAAAGGGAGAAAAATCATTAGAGTCAAGTTTGCATTTTTTTCCTTTTCTGTTCAGAAATACCGCAGCAATGCAGGGGAATCTTACATGGGACAGAGATGACCAAACACACAGTAAGTGCAATTAAGGTTCCTTGTTACTTCTCGTTTCAGAGAGGTTTGCTACTAGTCACTCTCACAGCTGTCTCCTATTGATACCACTAATGCTCACTTGAGCCCGAGAGTCCTGTGAGCTGCATTAGTCCTATCAACTGCAGCTGAAACAGTCGAGGCAGGCTGCCTTGGAGGAGTGTGGATCTGAGCTGCAGAACCCTGTCAGCACTCCTGTGAATGTATTTATGATTAAAGGAAATAAACTGTTAGTGTCATATTAAATCCTGACACACTCACACAATCCAATTTTCAGCAGCAATTTTGATTTCAGGTTCTCCCTAGACATCTTAATTCTGTCCTCTGAAGTGTGTGTAGTTTTGATAGGACAAGCACATGGTCTCAGGCACTGATCTGAAGCAAAAACCTAAAAACCACGGGTTTTTTTAGAATGTGTTTGATTAAACTCTGGTGTAGCAAAATATTAGTCATATTGACCTTGGACTGCCCATCTATTCAGAAGTTTAGTTGTAACAGACTCTGAGTACTCAAATGAAAATAGCTAGAGATGAAGGAAAATAGATTATTGGGCAGTTTGTAAAGAAGCTATCATCCTCAACCACTTATAAATGAAAGTGCATTACATATGTTGAATATTTAGTCTGATGTGCACCTGGATAGATTTAAAGAGAAAGCATATCTTCACAGAGTTAAGGCTGAACACAGTTTCTAACCACAAACTCCCATTTATATTTTCTTGTACACACTTTCCAATATTTGTATAAATCCTAGCATCTGGAAGCTTGCACTATTAGCTAGAAAGTTCATAATGGATTGAAAGCTTTAATATCTGCCTTTAGGGGATCATTACAGAATCAAGCTTATTGAACTCTAGCTGTGGACTCCTTAAAAATTCTGGTGTCTCAAAAATATATTGCTACAGGAGTACTTGGTGTTGAGTTCATTGTTGATGTTTGAGTTGAGCTAAAAAAAATTAATATTTCTGTGTAAGACATATGCCAATTATGCAAGTTAATGTATCACTGTATCACATAAAGTGATTGGAGTATTCAGACAAATGTCTGTATAGATGAACAAATGAAAATATATTTTTTAAGCAAATATGATTAATTTATATGCTTTGCTTTTGTGGCATCACTTTATCAAATATTATACCATGAAGAACATCATTATGTACCCACTGGTGAGTAAGTATTAACTCTCTATGAATATTTGTTTGTGTCAATCACATCACTCTTGCCTTGCTTTTTTATCAGCTGTTTATTTTTTTATGAGATTTATGGCTAGCTAAATGTTGGTTAGTTCTTTCATTGCTTTTTTATTGACATACTGAAATCTGTTTGTAAATCTGTCATTTTTAAATTCACATTTTTGTTGGCAAGAGATGAGAATTTTCTTCTAGACTAATTATATCACCACTAATACTGACAGAGAGGCAGAGAAGCAGCTCATTTTGAAACCCCAATATTCCCAAGTTAATGTAATGCCATCTACTTTCTGCAGGTGTTAAGAATGATAAAGGGGTTGTATTTCTTCTATATGCAGTGCTTTTATTCCCATTTATGTGTTCAGTTATAGTTGTCAATCAATTTAAGTCACACATCTCTATTATTATTCCATGACAAAAGGCTGGATAAATCTGAGCAGAGATTTCGACATGCTTACCTACATACCATTATTAAAAAAAAATATTAAAACATTAATGTGTAAATTAAATTTTAATAGGGTGAATTCCTTAGCAAAGTCTACATCTACAGAGCTGCACTAAGCTGAATGCTTCTAATACTGATTACCTTGGTTTCTAATGCATTTGCTTTTAATAAATTAATTATATTTTTAAAACTTCCACCAATAAAATGTTTCAATATATAAAACTCTTTCTTGAATATACTGAATATAACTGTTTCTTGAATTCAATGCAACATCATTTATTTATCTGTGAAGAGGACTTCAGCTATTAAATTTCTCACATTCAGCATACTGGGTACATTTCAGAAATTACAGAAAGATGCTATTTTTAAGACTAATATAATAACAGTGGCAGCCACTATGTAGATTACAGGACTGTACCTGAAAAGCTGCCTCCTATTTAATTACAGTGGGACGTTTATAAAAGTCAGGGGAGAAAGTCAGAAAGGAAAATACATAAATGTTAACATTCCTGGAGTGGTAAAATCTGGTACAATGATATTGGTTGCAACACAGGCACTGCCACCATGTAACCAATTTAAACATGACATACTTCATATGTTACTCCCCATTTGCACATATTTTATTAAATGCAGAGAAGAGATTAGTGAGAAGTGTATACAGGAAAGAAGGACAATGTTTCTCAGACTAGGTACCTTGGTATTTTGTTCTGGACCTTCCTGGGATACAAGGATGATCTGACTGGGAGACGTGACAAAGTATTTAAAAAGACCAAGGGGAAAAGACAGGAATAGATTAAATAACATCAAGGAGGAGTTAGCAAACAGACTAAGATTTAGAAATAAGTAACTTGCATTCATTCCTTACATCAACACACATATATACTTATATTTATATTTATATTTATATTTATATTTATATTTATATTTATATTTTATGTTTATATGTTTTTATATGTTTATATATATATTTATTTTTATTTCTTTCACAAAGTCTTTCACACAGTCTTTTGGTATAAGTAGACAACACCTACAAATCAACAAAATGAGCAATCTTCACAGTCCCCCTGTGGGGATGACCCCAGGTAGGATCCCTGGTAAGCCAACTGGTTTCTAGGAGGAGTGATGCACCTGAGGTCCTCCTCCTGTCATGCCATGCAAGGTTTGGTGGCTGGGACTTGATACACTGGGAGTTGCTTGGGGATTCCAGAAAGAGATGGCTGGCCCCAGAACTGCATGTTGCAGTATGAATATTTTAATAACTTTGAAGTATTTGTTCACTTTCTGTGAAGTAACACAGAGAGAAAGAAACCTCTATGCTAAAAATTGAAATTTGAAATACACACCAGAATCACAAAACATAAACAATAGATTTTAAGTATGATAAAAGTTAAAGTGATATCTCAACCACCATTGATTTGCTACCCATATGTAAAAACCACAAAGGCAGTAATAGTAAATGGCATCCCTTATTAGCTCATATATATTACAGAAATACTAATCACTCAGATTAAATTCCAGAATGCATCATCTGGAATGTTTTCATTTTTATCCAAGGTTGTGGTTTGAGACCTTACCACAGTCTCAGTCATCCCTTGATGTATCCTTTCTCTATTGTAAATAATTTATTCTCAAACTGGAGGTAAAACTGGGCTGATATGGGGTCAAAACCTCATGTTATCTTCAGAATCATAATTCTGCTATCCTGAGACTTTCTTTCTTGGCACAAACATTGCACATTAATATATAGTGGGGAATTACTCTCCTCAGGCTTATTTTAGCTCATTTGCTTTTTTTCTCTCCCCTCCTTCTTCTTTTGTGCTTCTTATTTCTGTTGCTCTCTAAACAGATGGGCGCTGTAACTCTTTGTGTGTTCCTGTGGGCTGAGAAAGGCGAACTCCCAGAAAAGTGTTTAAACTCCCTTAATCTAACAGGTGTTGAACTGAAGAATTCCATCAGCCACAACCTCTGGCTTCTTTGAAAACTAAAAGGTCTTGCTTCCCTAACCACCTTCTTGCCCCTCTGTCTGCAGGATCCATGGAGCCATACTCCAGCTATAGCCCAGGTGGGTATCTCAAGGCACCACAGCAATAACGCAGCCTCTCTCAGAAACACCACCAGCAATCTGTGCTACTGCCAGCTGTTTCAGTCCTGTCAGTGCAGCTGTGAGTGTGTCAGGTGCTCTGGGTGCTTCCCACTCATCTGTGAGGGAGAGGAATAGATGAAACTTCACATGGAAGCAATTTAGCGAGAGCACTTCCTTCTCACTTGCTAGCGCAGGCTGATGAAGGACCACAAAAGCCTGATACATTAAACAGTATGACAGCAATTTACTGCTGCAAAACATGTATAAAATACAAATATTTTGTTTAATGGCTTCACATTTATTTTTCAGCTAGGGTGTTTTGCAGACACTTGACTGGACATTCAAAACTAAATTAATGTGATCACAGTGAAGTTCATTCTGTTTTCAAAGTTCTAGACTGTAGATAAAATGGATGCTGTCCACAGCTGCTCTTTGCAAGTATTTGACTTCTTTTTCAAGAGAACAGAGACTGTTAAATCTTGTCAATAGTGAGAAAATAAATGGAGCATGCACTTATAGTGCATTGCCTTAAGTTCAATCACCATCTTCTTTATAAGAAAACTGAAAATGCCAGCTACAAGAAATAATATTTTTCAACTAGAGAGTCTTGTTCTTTTAAGATTGAATGTGGAAAGGAAAGGACAAATGAATCAAAAGGAATACCCTGTTTCAACTTTTTTCATTCTTTTACTAACAAAGACCTAACTTTCTATAAGTTTGGAAAATAAATCTCAGGAAGGTGTCCATACTTCTTTCTCTCTGAGGCAAAGGGCCAATTTAGCTTTCACTTAGCAGTAAAA
The DNA here is from genome assembly GCF_001522545.3 of Parus major. Classification (NCBI taxonomy): domain Eukaryota; kingdom Metazoa; phylum Chordata; class Aves; order Passeriformes; family Paridae; genus Parus; species Parus major. The sequence goes on along the minus strand of NC_031799.1, from coordinate 54,123,713 downwards.
TCTCTCCAAAACGATTTATATGTGACAAAACCCTCATTATCTTTACCAGGAAAACAAGAGAGGTGTGTTTGTTTACACTCCTTTGAGCTAGTAACAGATCAGGAGCAAATCTTTTATTTCCCATTATCTCCCACTATAAAGCCCATTATAAGGCTTTATCCACTCAAAATTATAACTTTCAGAGAGAATTTCAAATCTCTCTTGCTACACATTGTTTTTTCTACAGTTGTACTTATTTTGCACTCAAATAAAAAGGGCTGGTATTCTTCAGTTTTTCCTTGGAGACTTAATCCTACTTAGAAAAATAATTTTCATCACATCACAAAATAAGTTTCCTTAGGACCTTAGGTCCTCCATTTCATATTCCAGTTTGTAATATATAAATATTCATTAAATATTCATGAATTTCATATTAATATTACAGTTTAAGGAAAGTGTATTTTGACTGTTGTCAACAAGTTACAAGATCACCTTTATATCCTACTATATACTATATTCCACTGTATGTATTACTTTATTACTGTATTTCCATGACTATTGAACTTTTTCTTAACTACCTGTTTTTCAGAATAAGTAGTTATTTAGATACATGACATGTTTATAAAAGCTTACATTTCTTAATAAAATTTCTTTTCCTCCCTCTGCAATTATTAGAGCTCACAGGTATTTCTAATTAGATTAAGAGGCAACAAGAATTTTCCTTTTGGCTTCTTCCAAGGCTCACTTTACTGTACTGTCTGCAAATGGCTTGCCAACCCAATTCCTTATGTGTAAGGTGTAGATGTGAATGTGAAATATTCTTCTGTACAGTTAGATACTGTGGAGTCATCACTGGTAATTAAATAGGAATTCAACACCTACAGTATTTGGATTATGCCATTCCTTTTGATTCTGCAAACACATGATGATGATGATGATGATGATGATAGATAGATAGATAGATAGATAGGTAGGTAGATAGATAGACAGATAGATAGATAGACAGACACACATAATTATTTTATAATCAGATAAATAGTTGGCAATTACAAAATTATTTCTCTACCTAAGCAATGACCAGACCCTGCTGTTCCAAAAAAAGTCCAGAAAAATATCAGCACAGGTGAAAGATCCTTAGTATTTAATGGAATTACAGCTCTCCTTATAGTCCTGACACTGTAGAAAGTCTCTGAGCAGCTCACACTCTTTCCAGTTACTAATTGCTTCATCTTGGCTTGAGATCATTGAATGCTGTAAATCTAAAAGTGAAGTATATAATGTAAGATAATCATGTAAATGACAGTAAATGGAAGAAAAAACAGGAGCTCCAGTAGGCAATGAATCCCATTTCTCCTAGATGTCCAGTTTAGAATAAATGGAATTCTTCTTTGGAGATTATACTTTCTTTTTAATATCTACCAAGAATCTCTAAATCACAAGCTGAGGGTGAACATCTCTTCTTTTTAAGGCTAATGAAGATAGATGACATAAATCACAGCTAACATATAGAGCTGTATTTAATTCCTGAGGTGTGCTCTCCTTTTCCCTTAATTCTCTCAAATCCCATTCCTGCTGAGGATCAGTAACTCTGATCCTCACAACTCTGAGAGAGGTGAGTTTGGTTGAAAATGGTCAGGTATTTTGAACAGCTAGGTAGTCTAACAATTACAGCATCCCTTCCCTCCCCTATCCTACCCTCTCCTTCCCTCCCCTCCCCCAGCTTCTCCTCATATTATTTCTTTCAGTCATTTCCTGTTTCTAATCTGAAGTTTAACCTCAGTAATGGAAAAAGACTCCTTTATAGTTAAACTTCTTTTCTGTTGTACCTATGTAAATGTAAGCATCTAGCACTGAAAATCCTCAAGGACAAATATTTCTTTTTCTAGATATTTATAACGGAACAGGCACCTTGATTCTTTCCTTTGAGAATAAAAAGTTATTCATATATTATACATATATAGTTAAACATGAGCAGGTGTTTCAATACACACTTAAGGAAAACTAATTATTTAAGCAATTTAGTATGATAGAAACACATAAAATAACTAAATTAAATTAAAATTTTAATTTTAAAAATATTTTATGCATAAATAAATTGATTGAATAGATTGTTGGCTGGGTTTTATGCTCAACAACTAAACACAGCTAGGATGTTAATATATAATGAGGAAAGACATCCTCACACCAAAGTGAAATTCCAGAATGTATAAATATCTTTTGGTAAACAGATAATCTGATGTTTGTGATGGCTACAACCCACCTAGGTAATCTACCACAAAGGCCATGACATACGGTAGGAAGTACATGTTGAAGGCAGGTCTCTTAGCAAGTGTTTAGGCAGAATAGAAACTGTCAGGTAAAAATGTACAAAAGGAGATTTTACACTCCTGTGAAGTTACTGCACAATTCCAATGGCATTGTTGTGGGAGTTAGATTTTTCCCAAACCACACTCAGCCACAAGTCCATAGCAAATACAACATAGAATGTTGTGGTTTTAAAGCATTAGCTAAAAATTCACTAGAAAACTTACTTACTTCTTGCTGTAAGATATGGATTAGAACAAGAGCAAAACAGGCTTAAAACTTAAAAGGAACAAAGAAAGTTTATCAACAAAACTGCAAGAATAACAAACCAGAATAAAACTCTAGAACTCCTTTTTCCTCACTACCCAACCATTCTCTCATTCACATGACAACATAAAGATAACAAGAAAACCTGGTGGTTAAAACAGTCTCAACTTTACTATAGTCTCTTCATCAGTCTTTGTAGAGAAAAAGAAGTTCTCTTCTGCTAATCTATGGAGTTTTTCACAAGAAAACCATTTTCTTATGGTTTTCTATTTTTCTGATGCCAGCCATCCGGAAAACTGTCATCAGTTCTCTCCTCCCATTTCACATCACTCTGAGGTGTGTATGGGTCATAAGTCCAGGAGTGTCATTTTAAGGATGTGTTATTCAAAGGCAAAAGTTCTCTTCATCTGTCTCTGTGAGCCTCTCTGGAAACAGAATTTTTCGCTTTGCCTCTTAAGGGCCACAAATTTTCAACAACTCTCACTTCTCTGTTTCTGTTCCAGCATCACATAAGATCACAACTACTTCACCATTTGCTTAAATCCACACTTTTAAATACTCTACTCCCCCCAAAATACTCTTTCATGAATTAAAGGAATTTTTCAGAACACTATTGTCCATCTCCATAGTTTTAGCAAAAGCATATTTCAGCTTATTAAAGCATCTCCTTATTTCTCTCCCCATCTGAAGCTCAATTCCTTTCTTCACTGTCTTTGATAGTTTATATTAGTTACCTGTTGATCACTCTCTCTTTTCCCCTCTCTCTGGAAAAAAAATATTAATCTGCAAGTCTCATCTGAGTAATGAAAAAGTTAAAATCTTGCCCAGGCTTTGTAGATGGTTTTGTGATCTCTGCTGGAGCAACAGCTGGAGCTGTCTGCGATGGAAGATTCTTCATGGTAGCTCTGGAGAATGTGGTCACTGTCTCAGCCTGCTGCAGGTCAAGAGCTTTTTCTTTCTTTACTCGGCAGTCTCTGGTGAATTCAGTCACAGCAAAAACTGCAGCCGAGCCAGGGACCGGCCTGGCCTGGCCAGAGCCCGGGGGAAGCTCTGCAGGCCCCATCTCTCGGCCGGGAGCCGTGGCAGGCCCAGCCCAGCCCCTGCGCGGGCCACATGGCCTGGGGAGGGGAACGGGAACCAGCTGGAGCTCTGTTACCTTTCACAGCCAGGAAACAAAGAGACAAAGAAATTCTCAGGCTTAGGTCGTGGTGGTCACAGGTTGATCTCACTTTTCAATGGTCAAAACTGTCAGTTTTCAGAAATGGCCAGTTATTGGCCAGGAGAAAATCTCCCATCAGCCTCCAGCAGTTTTAACTTCCTTAGGTGTTTCTCTTTGTTTTCTTAAATGCCAATTTTTCACAGAGAAATAGTGCAGAGACAAGTCCATCTATGTGCTATGTCATATTTAAATCTTGTCTGACAAAAGTATCAATCTGGGGTTATAGCACTGCTAATGAAGACTGACCTCATCTTCATCTCTTGAGACCTCATTCAAAAGCATTTGTTCCCACAAAAGTCATGTAAGCTGACCCAAAGGAATGGCTGGAAGCTGCAGCAAGGGTGACAGGAGAAGGAGCCACCAAGGACCCTCAGTACCCACACCCAGAGCCCCAAAGCAGGCAGACAATCAACTGAGCACTGGGTAGTGATATCATGAGTAGCAACATCTTCTTTCCTCAGCACAGTATTTTGCTGTCATCAGCATCACCACTATTATCATCATCATCATCGTCATCATCATCATGATATATTCTTTTTCTTCTTATTCTGAACACCTTTCCACATAAATCAACCTCCCCACAAAATCTGAAAAAAGTTGATGACTTAGAAGTAGATTTAGAAATTGAGCCCATGTGTACCTCTGAAAAATAATGTACCACCAGTAGCCCCAAAGAAGACTGTCTATTAATTGAAATACATTAATAAATGTCTTATAGAAGCTGTGGAATTCAGAGACTACTGAATCATTTGGAAAATACTTCTGTTAGCACTATAAAGGAACACAATTACAAATTAAACCATTAGCTGCTTCACTTTCAACACCTCAAAACTGGCTGCCTTTGAGGAAATAACTTTTGCACAGGATGACATCTGAAGAAAAAACACATTTTATGAGTTTATGTGCATCACTTTACCGAAAAATTAATTTGCTTCTCAGACACTTAGAAGCAGAAAGGATATATTTAAAAATTAGAAAAAAAAAGTCCTCCCTTGAACACATAATTTCAAAAATGTCATGTATTTATATGGCAAATTCTGAACACCCCAGTTTGGTTTCTAAAGACGCTGTTGTCAGGGGAGTTGACCTGAAGCTCCTACTGAAGCCAAAAATTAATCCAAACTACATTTGTTAAAGTCAGAACTATATATGTTAGAACACAAGCCATCAATGAATAATAACAATTCAATAGAATATACTGAAATCCAGCCTCGTTCTTTCTGGCAAGCCCGTCTGAAGAGTCATGAGAAGAAATAGCCCAAGAAAGTTTACTGAGAAATATTTATGAGTGAACTACACAAGAGACAACATATTCAAGGGAGTTTCTTTCCCTGACTTGACCATAAGAGGCTGTTTTTGGGCTGGGGCAGTGGTATCACCAGTGTGTTTCTTTGGCCAGGTAGATAACAGGGCTTCTACTGTGCTGTAGAGATTTATTTGTAGTTCTCACAACAGTGAAAATTACATGTATAAGCCTGAAGAGTGGACACATTGATCACATCTGCTGCTCACATCACTGCTAGCTGAGCTTCAAATTAGTCATGCTGTGTAGGTAAGTTTAGTCTCTCCATAAATCTGTTACTGCTGTTTTCCAACTTCATGTGCTGTCATTTGACAGGCTAATGTTGTTCCTTGAACACCATTTAATTCAGGCAATTTTGAAAGTCAGCAATGTGGAGAGTGAAACAGTTCCAGCAAGCTAGGAAACACTAAATAACTCACAAGAAGGTGTTTTAGTACAATACTTAAATATATTCAGCATCCATTAAACTGTCATGTTATTCCATGAGTTATTACTATGGTAATGTGGAAGAGAAAGAGAAAAAAACATTATTTTAACTACACATACAATTAATTAAAATATTATGAGGATAAACTTCAGGAAATGAGCCTGAAAATTATATTTTTAGAAGGGCAATATGAATCCATATTTTCTTTTCTTTGCCTAATAGCTATGCTCTTATAAAATAAGAAACAATACTAGTAATTGAGGGAGGGTTAAATATTTTTTTGTAAAGTAGCTTCTATATTTACAGGGAAAAAAGTACTTATCACTACATGCAATGTCAGCCCATATCTTACAGAAGTTCTCCCTAATGGATTGTGCTGTTCCTAAAAGATAAAGCTTTCTGAGCGCACTTTATCTGCTAATAAATGTCTTATAAATATATAACCAACTGAATACTTCCAGCAGGAGAATACGTACTTTTGTTAACAGACTTTTTAAGTATCCATCCGCTTTAAAGAAAAAGTCCGTTTTTGTTCTCTTTAGTTCTTTAAGTCCTAGCTCTAAAAATATGTCTTTTTTTTTAATGATCCAAGATCAATAAACACAATTAAACCGTTTGTTGCGAATGTTGGAATAGATGTCATAAACAAACATTGGAATAATAAATAATAAATAATAAAAAAGACATAAATTTATATATCATATATATATAAATTTATATATATATGTATGTATATATAGATAGATAGATAGATAGATAGATAAGTATAAAGAAAAATGCATTAATGTATTTCTACCACTCTATCAAAACATCCTAAGTGCCAGGGCTTAATGAATGGTTGGTGCTGTTGGACCCTATGTGTTCCACTACAGTAGTTCCTAACCTCAGCTCCATTTCCCTTTATATGATATCAGTTATTTGAAACACTCAATGAAAACTCTTTATCTACTTTTGAAACTAAAAAATCAATTCAAGTAAAAACTGTTCCTCTAAGTCATTTCCCTCAAACATATTTTTTTACTTCAGCATAGCTAGATAAATTAAAAATTCTATTGTTCTTATCTTTATATAGTCTATGATATATTTTTCTCTAGTTAAAACATTGCTCTAGAACCTTTTTCTTAACAGAAGAGAATATTAATTTGGTAGAAAGAATACAACTTTAATTCAAAATCCTCAATATCAAGGATCTTAGCTTCCATATTACATAACAGAAAGAGGTTTTGTGTTTTTTTATTTTTAGCTTACAGATGTAGTGCATGATTTTACTTTTGACAGAAAGTAAGAACCTTGTTAATTTTGACTTCCTTCTTTGAACTTCAGTTATTCTTCAATATAGAGATGCTTTCCTGATTCAAGGAAATACTATAAATTGGGATACTTGGATTGAAAGAAAATGGCTTAGGCAGCTGGCTAGAATCTAGATGTATAAACTCAGTCTCAAAGTCACATCACTAAGTGGCATGTTACTTCGATTTAAATACCCTTTGGTCCAGATCAGTATAACTATATTAAATCAAATAATCTTTCCACTTAGTTCAATATATTTAAATGAGAAAGAATATAAATGGAGATGACTTTGTATCTTTCAATATAGTCAATGTTTCTTCAAAATTACTCAAAGACACAGAAATAATAAAGACAAATATTTATTTATTTATTATAAAATGGAGAGTAAATATTTCTGTAGATACAGCGATCAGTATCAAAACCATGAGCCAGTTATTATCAGCATCCCCTCATGATTTTTCACCATAAAACCAGTTTGAGTCCAAACTCAAAATAGGCTGTCATTTTCTCTGCCATTATTTTACACAGATAAATTCTCATCTCTCTTAGTAGCTCTTCAGTAAGTTTCTCCTGTTGCAATCCTGCCCACAGACTGCCTGCCCACAGAGCCATCAAACATTGCTTTGGTCAATCTACCTTAGACTTGATGGAATTTCCTAATGGAGGCTGTGATCATTATCTTTCTGTGAACTCAGAATGGCTCTGGTCATGTCCTGTCAGAAGCAGGGAGTGGAAATTAAGCTGGCAGCTAGCATGGGAGGATAGAACTGGGCCAGTTTATTGTTAAATAAATTAGGCAAGGGTGACTGTATTAAAGATAGATGCCCTTGTGCATTTAGGTTGAAAGTAATTTTTTATTGCTTTCTAAACCACAAGAACTTTTAAAAAGCTTAACTTCTGAACAACTTGTTATTATTTGTAATATTAGGGAAAAGCTAGATCCCCTTAAAAGACAATGGGAACATATTTTTCTCAGGGCAGGAAACTGTCACCCATTCCATCTTCCTTGAACAGAGTACATGGAGTAAGTACAGAGGAGATAAAACATATGCTACTGTGTCACCTAAGCTTTATTACATGTTGGGGAGGATCTACATTATTTTGGGTGACTGTCATCTGGTAGATAACAAAATCTGTAGTCTCTTTCCAGTTAACTGCTTATTCTAATATATTCATGGAGAATCATGCCCTGAGTTAAATGAAAAGTGAAAGCATTCTTGGAACTGCCAATGTGTAACTGTTGGCGCTTTGCTGAGGCAAGCTAGGATCAACATCACAAAAAAAAGAAATCTTCTTAATGAATATGCCCCTCTGGTTCATCCTCATTTTCATATACCTGAGTTACTTGGAAGTGAGAGAAAGGATGTTTTTAAAATGCTTTAAATCTTTCAAAATATAGTGTGTTTCATCACACAAAAACTAACCTGAAATAAAAGTTCAAGCACACTGAACAGTTGAACATCTGTCATATGGTGAGCTTTGCACCTTTAATTAGCTTGTTTCATTGAAAAGCTGAAGCTATGCTTAGTGTGTTTACAATGTGGTTCTTCAATTTTATAGAACCATCTAGTGGTTCTATACTTCTCTTCCCTTATTAAGTAAATGGTTGCTCAAAAATACAGGAGAAAAGAAAAATCTTCTGCTCAGTGAGAAGAAAAATTTTCTGCAGAAGGCCTTTCATGATACAGGTCCTGACATTCAAATAATGAAACTCTGTTCTAAAGTTTGTATGACTTCTATATTTCAAAAATCTGTCTAGCCTATATTACCTCAGAGAATGCTGTTCAAAACTGTGCAATGGGACACACACCATCTTCTCACCGTAACTTATTATCAGTTTGCAGATAATATTTCTCTTCTTTTTGTATCACAAAAAGGAGGGAAATGAAAGACGGAAACAGAAAGCTCCTGCTACAGGAAGCCTGTTTGTAAGATCAGGCTTGCCTGGATTCATTGCCTGTACCTTTGGAATCCAGATTTTTAAAAAATGCTTTTTCTTTCACAGGAAGATATTTCAGCCATGAAACAACAAAGAGTACGACACAGAAGCTACGTACAAACAAGGACATTCCTAAGGAAATTCTCAGTCTTACTGAAATGTTTTCTCCTTTGTGTCAGTTCCTTTCAGTTTAGACCAGGCAACTGCCTCAGGAGGTTGTGTCTTTGGAAGTGTTGTCTGATTATGATCTTGGAAAATATCCCATAGTTTTTCATACAGTTCCCCAGTATTCTACAATTTCCTCAAACAAATATTCTGTCTCAAAAACATGTAACAAATATCAGTTTTCTATGAAAATTAAAACAAAAGCTTTTATAGGCGAGGAGGACTTGCAGAAATTATTTACTATGTGCAATATTAAAAGAATTATAACCTTAACATTTAAATTCACTTATCCTGATATTCCTTTTCAAAATTTTACAGTATTTCCTTGACATCAGGAAACACTAATGCATTAATACTCTGATAAAATGCATCAGAAATCTTAATTTCCAAATGATCTGCTTACTGAATTTACTTTAAAAAAATCTTCAGCATGAGAAAATATGTGGTTGTGGTGCCACAGGAAGAACTTTTGCATTTATCTCTTAGGTGTCTTATTCACTAAACAACATGAGTCAGTAAGTAACAGTCACAATCTTTGGACAACCAATTTGCATACTGAAGGAAAAGATCAAATTCAGTAAATGACTGAAGATATGGTGCACCATCCTTATAATGTCAGAGTGCTTGCTTATTTCTTGAAGACAAAACAGTTATCGTTCACAAGTGGGAAAAAATTTCAAGGAACAGACATAAAAATCATAGCTTAGACTCCCTAGGTTATTTACTTCATTAAAGACAATGAAGGTAATTTATGGGCTAGTTTCATCATGTATCAAAATGTTCATTTGCTCAAAGATTTTGCAGCCATATTCCATGGGGCAAAAATATCAGTATACAAGTTGCTGTATCAGCACTACATTCCAATCGAGAGCATGAAAGAACTCAGTTTTACACTGCATGTAAGTCATCAATCTAACTTAAATGCAAACTCACCGAAAAATTAGATTGATGAAAAAAGTCTGGCTATTATCTTTAATTTCTAACACAATCATATGCATTGACTCTCAGACAACAGTGTACACATCCCTGAAGAGGAAAGATGCTCTATTCTGCTCTGTTCCTGGGCACTTTACTCAGTCCATCACTTTCTCCTCTATATCCTCATTTTCGTGTGATCTCACAGTGAATTCTTATCAGGTCTTAAGAAAGTTTGTAAGGACTGAAGTTAGTTGTCTTGAGCTTCCATTATATGCAGGAGAATTTAGGCTTCTTCAGCTATTTGTGATGAATCCTGCCTAACCCAAAAAACACTGTGGTAGCCATAGCAACCATGTAGTGCAAAGCTCCGAGTTAGATGTCCTCCTGAACCTGTGCAGGTTGAAGCCCCTGCTCCAAATTACCCTTGCTACCTCTGTGAAATAACCTGAAGAAAAGTATTTCATTCTTAAGTCAGACTGAGTAGACAGAAACATAAGAATCATCAGTCCTTCTTCTAGAGGGAGGATGAAATTTGACTACATTTAGGAGAGAGTAGAATGGGGAATCTGGTTTCTGGTCCTATTGTTTTTGGGTAATGACAGTCCACTATACCTTCTTCAGTGCCCCTGTGGCTATGTATCACCATCACCACCCATTCCTTAAAGAACCTAGGAACAGACTACGTACCCTCCATAATTTTCAGATACCTGCACAATAGTTATCTTCTTTTGTCATAAACATAAACAGCATCTCAGTGAGTTTAGATTGACTTGGGATGTTTTAATAAGCAGCTTTTGGCATGTATAAGCAACTAAAGTGTTAAATAGGGGGATCACATTAATACCACTTTTTCTGTACCCAGTGGTGTATGTTGACCCATGGTTTTGACTTTGATCCCTCTTGAATCTGATCAGAGATTAAGCAATTATATGGTGCTGACATTTCCTGGCTCACTTCCAGTCATTACAGTTTTCACGCAAGATATTTTAAACAGAACTTGTTAACGTTCCAGTTTAATTCTTGCCCTTCATCATTTCACTGCAGTATTGTACCTAAGTAATGTCCTACAGCAGTTCCTGCTGTTTTAAACACCACAATCCTTTTGATAATACACAATTAAGCTACTTGAGGAATGTCAAGCATTTTTATTTTCATTGAGATTTATGTGCTTAAAAAGTACTCTATTCTTCTTGACTATTTTGGGGGGAGGAGCTTTGGGGAGGATTTTTTGGTTTTTGTTTCTTTTGTTTCTTTCTATTTTGTTCCTCTGAATAAAATTTGACCCATTGAACCTAAAATACTAACCTTAGTGCAATATTTCTAAAGAAAAAAAAGAGAAATTCAAGTATTGAAGAGCATAGAAGTGTACTTTTCACTTCATCTTTTTTGTTATTTGCCAGTCTATTAGTAATAGCCTAGGTCAACTAAACTGAATGATTTGTACTTTGAAAAATATGCTGTTTTTTCCTGATAAAAGCAAAGTTGTCACATGCATATTCAAAACCTCATGTGGGAATCAGATTACAGATCCGTAATATATAATCTCTATTGTCTGGGAAGGGTTAAAGGTAAAGATTGAAATATGGTTTAGACAATAAATAATCACCTATCAGTTGGATTCTTTGGTAATGATGACAGAATAATAATTTTAAAAAAAAACAAACCCAAAGTACACCCTATTGGGATTATGAATCACAAATGTCTTTTTAAATAAACTAAAATATATACAATTTTAAACTTTGGCTTTGATCCTTTTTAGCTTTTACTGCTGAGAAGAAATACATGGTTAATTTTACTTGCAGGAAATTTCTTAAATCTAAAAAAAATAATGTTTCTTTATGATTCTTGTTGATGTTTTAGTACGACCCTCCATGTAGTTCACAAGAATCAAGTTCTCATGTGTTCACCATACTGTAATTCTAAATTACTATTTCCATTAAGATACGACTAAAGGAAACTGACTTCTAATTTACTGAAATAACAGAGTCTAGCTAGGATTTGCTGCCATTACTACTTTTTTAAACCTAAAAATATCAGAGACAAGGCATTTAAGAATAGGCATATAATTATTTCTTTGAGGAGGTCTGAAAATAACAGTAGAATTAGGTAAGGGAAAGCACAGTGATAAGATGCTTAACCTATTAGTCTCCAAAGAACATTTTTATGCATATAACCCAGATGTTGGAAATTGCGCAAAGCAAATTAGAATATACTTCTGTTTTCTGAGGAAAGGAGGAAGACACTGACAAGAAAGCCTGGACAATTTTTGTTAACTTCAGCAGAATCATTGCTACATTCATTCACTGTGGATGGTCCTTATTTTCTATTCACGTTGCACAGGAAAGCAGAAATCTTAACTTTATGTCTTTCTAAATGGATTCTCCTTCATAATTCAACTACTGATTGCAGCACTAATCCTGTTCTGCTAAATGATGCCTCAGAAGACATTGTATGCAGAGTAGTTAAATGTACTTCTTTGTATCATGAGAAACATCACCAGTGAAATTCTTAACACTACCAGGAATAAGTGAATACGTGCACAGCAAGATTGTGGAGTTATGTGGGGAGAGATTTTTCTGGACTTGTTCAGGCTTTTCTGGTTTTGTCCAATGTACTGGGGCTAATTGGACAAACCCAGCTCTAACTGAGAGTTTAATACTTGTCTTTGATAGCAAGACCTCTTCTAATCTGTCCTACCTTGTTACAGTGGTCATCCTACTTCTCCTCTGCTTTGTCTTATCCTCAGTCTCAGCCACTGTAATTTTCTCAATAGCTCTAGCACTCTGTCAAAAACTGGAATAGCATCAGTTGGTATCAGTTTGTATTTGTACATCTATAGCACCAGATGGTTTAGAACATTTGAAAGACTTCAGCCAGAGCACTGTCATGCCAAAACCTGAAGGAGATGGAGGAAAAGTACTTGTGAAGTCTGGTCTGAAAACCAAACAACTTATTAGCTGTTGGGAAAATGACACCTCTTCACTTGGAAGAAATTCAGGACCTTCAACTGAAATTTCCTCTAAGGAAGAGAATTTTTGTACACAGATAATTTTATGGAGATATCTTCTTTCAGTCTGTCCTATGTGGCAATTTTTTTTTATGCATTAAAACACACAAACACTGCAAGGGAGGGTTTCATAGGTGAATGCAGAAATGTTGTTACAAAATTTTTGATCCCTCTTTGCCCAGAAATTTCCGCCTTAGCAATTCTAATAAAAAGTTTTTCTGTGCTAGAAACCCAAATTAAAATTTTGTTGACAACCTTTAATTTAAAAAATGAAAGTGTTATTTGAAATAAAAGTAAAATTGTCCAGCACAGCATGGAAATGAAGATTCGGAAACTAGGAGATTCATATTTAACTCAAGAATTTTGTATGACTATTTGATAGACTTCTTTCAGTACATGATATTTAAAGGGTGGCTATCCTTTAAAAACATCAATAGAAACATGATGAAAAGCAAGAGGAAAACTTCTGAGAGCTATATCTCACTGAAATTTAACCCCATCCTTTTTTGTATAACTGCTTAGATACTCCATGACACTCAAAATAAGTTGGCCACTACAAATGAAATGAATCCCCTTCACTCCCACACAACTCTGGTATCCTGATAAAGAAATTGTGTGCATAGTGGGGAGATTTAGCAGGCTAGGAGGTTACTCAGAGGGCATGCACCATCTGTTTAATCAAATACACACATACCATCACTCTTTCAAAAATTGCTTTTTTTAATCTCTCTGGGGGTTTTGTTTGGTTGGTTTTGGGTGGGGGTGGTTAGTAGCAAATGCACTTTTATGGATCATTTGCTTAAATCTTCATCTTTGCAAAGAGTACCAGGAAGGAAAAAATTCAAATGTCTTTTGAATGCAAAAATAAATAGTGAAGCAGAAACCTACTAAAGAAAATGCAAAAACATATTTCTTTGAGTATCAAGTTTTGCAAATTATAAATAATATTGCAAGATATTGAGAGGAATCAATTCTTCCAATGGTCAATGTAAAATAAGCTCAAATCTTATTCAATTTATTCTCCCATTATATCAAGAATAAAGCTTCACATCATATTATAGGAGATGTTATTAAACAAAAGGAAACCAAAACAAAACAAAATGAAACAGCAGCAACCTCCTCTCCCCCCCAAAAAAAGAAAATACACAAAAAACCCCCCAAGACAAACCACAACAAAACAAAAAAAAACCCCAAATCAAAACAAAACAAAACACCAAAGCAACAAAACACGATATACATACAGTCCCCCCTCCGAAAAAAAGGGCCAGCCACAACAACAAAAATAAATAAGTGTTTTGGAGTAATTAGGAGATCATACAGGCTATCCAGGACTGTTCCACCTTGGTTTTTAACCTCCAAAGAAAATTCTTTTGGGAAGAAAACTTTATATTGTAACTTCAGCCTGAGTGAGAAAGCAAGAGAGAAGCAGTGTCAAAGAAACACAGCAATACAGACTTCTAGTAAGAGAGGACTTGGAGATAACATCGTATGGTGAGAACAGATGACATGGCTGGGCATAAGAGAAATTTCACTGGTACAGTCTGAAAAGGATATCTAATGTGCTTTACAACCAGCATGTCAAAATTCCTTCTAGGAACTAAAGCAGAGAGATGTTTCAGTGACACTGAGAAAATGGATCCAATCCTGGAATAAGGCTTTTTTCTGCAGCAGATTTTTTTAAAAGTCATGCCCTTTTTTCTAGTGTGTGACAGTTCTTACAAGATGTAATGAATTAAAAATTAATATTTTTTTAACTTCTAATTATGCAAATTGATGTAATGACAGCAGACTCCCCTCTTACTGATGTATTTAGTAAACACACCAGAGGTATGTGGGGTCAAAGGTGTTTCTTGGTTATAAAAACAGTAAAACTGAGAGAGGAATCAGGTGAATCTGTGAAGCTAGGAGATTAAATGTAAATTCTAATTGTAAAAGGAAGCTCTCTATGAGCTTGTATGTTATGCTTCAAATTTATAATATTTCTCATATTCTCATGTGAATTCAACAAAAACATCAGTGCTACTTCTTTTTTTCTTTTAGCATGGACAAGTACAAAACCTCCATTCTTCCTGGCTATGAAATCTCATAAAATATGTAGAGACATCAAGAGACTCAGAGAGTCAAACTGTTGTGTCTGTTTGAGTCAAAATAATCTTATGTAAGGAGAGGAAAGGAACTCTTCGCTATACAACAGCCTAGGCTTCATCTTTCTGTATTTATTCGTGCTTTCCTGGTAAATTTGTTTGCCTTTTGCTAGATTTTCATCTTGACTGGGTTTACTGTTCTGCTGTAATACTCTACAGGGGCCAATCTAAATCTCAGTTCAGAAACAAGCCCTGATTCCTCATAAATTTGTGCAATGAAATTGACTAGAAAAGCTTTCAACAGCTTTTAATCATCTCAAATGCTGTGCAAAAGGCACTTTCCTTATCACTAGATTCTGCCTCTTACTTCCCTCCAGAGAGCTTTCAAATTTTGATTGAAATACTGATGTATAAAAAGAACAAAATATTACAAGATTAGCATCACCTTAGATTTCTTCCATTTAATAGGCTGGTCTGTGTATGTATGACTTAAATGGGAGAAGTGCTTGTGCTTGTTTTGACCTATGCCTGCTCACAAAGCTGAAAGTCTAGTTTTCACTAGAACATAGTCTAGTCTATGTTCACTGAAGAGACCTGAGGTTTTGGAGCAATCTCTGTTTTTCACACTGAAGATTCATGATTATTACTCAGGAATATGGGACTCAGGAATTTATAGCTGATGTGTCATGGTATTATGATAAACTACAGCATCCATAGTACCAGGAAAGAAACTCCAATTCATCAGGCATAGGAAAATGGTACATTCATTACTTATTGTTGGGTTTCATAACTGAAATGTGATAATAATTTTGGCATCCAGAAACTCTCAATGAAGAGTAAATGTTAAGTGCTACCTTTACACTAGGCCTTTTTTCTTCCAATTGGACATTTGCATTGGGAAATAATTTAAAGAAAAAAAAATGTTGAGGTTGCACACGGAGTAGAACCACTTCAGCCAAAACTATCATGTGGCGGTCCCTGAGGAGTATTGGTATAAATTTGTATGTGTGAACAGTTTAAAATGGTTCCTTTCTCTATGAGTTTGGTTATTGTTTCCAGTGAAAGACGTGTTGAAATTTTAATTACCTAATCTTCCTATTGGACTCCTGTCCTGGTTCAAACAACAAAATAAATAATAGTTATATGACCTTTACATCTCGAAGTGTTTTCTAGGAAACTCTTTTAACTCCATAATTTATCATCTGCAGATTTTCTACTCTTTAACAAGAAGTTGTGCTTTCAAGATGTTGACTTAGCTCAAGCAAACAAAACTGTGACTTAGAGCTAGTCTGGAATGTAACCAGAGAGTTCATCTTCCAGTTAGGATAAATACAAATCTTTGTTCATGCAATTGAGAGAATGATGTGAAAGATTACTGCATCAAATTCTGATTCTTGATTGTGAAGTGGTTAAATGGGAAAAGAGGTAGTGAACTTTTTTGTGTAATTAATGGTGAAGTACACTACAGAAACTGAACTGCATCTAAATGTATGAACTCAATGAATGGAATAAAAAGACTTGCAAGTGAAGCACAGTAGTGATAATTATTGTGGTGTGATCGTGATGTAGTACTTTTTGAGAGTAACTGATTCTTGCAAAGGTACTTTCTGAAGCAGCAGAAAGTGTTAAATTTTAAAATTGAAGGATACTATCAATAATGGAAAAGTCTCTAAATGTTGTTGATTTTCTAAAAAGTGGAAGTGCCCAAAATTAAAAGGTTCTAACACACCCAAATTTTTTATATCCTGTCAAAGAGTTTCAACTCTTATCACACGACTCATTGAACTGATTCAATGGAACCCCATTTTTCTTTTTTTTCTGTTCCAGAGCCCCTCTTTTAAATTTGCCATGTGTCTATGCTTAAACACAGGCAGTATCCATGACATTCATAACTTAAGCATGTCTGAAGTTCTATGCAATCCAACACCAGAACCTCTTCTTTTGTTTTACAGAACTACTTATAAAAATGACCTGTTGCTGAAACAACACTAGCACTGCAAAATAAGGACATCAGGCTCTTCAGAAATAAGTGATACTGCAATAATCCTGCAAATTATGGGTACAGAATTATTTTCCTAACCGCAGGCTCTAAATAACTGAAGGTCTGAACCCTAATAACCTATTTTTGTTGTTGTTTCAGCAGTACAAGAGCCTCAAGTCCTCTAATTAAAAGTCAAAATCATTGACAAATGAGATAAGCATGCCTGTACTTCAGCCAGATCCTGCCCAAGTGGCAGGATTTCTCTTGAATTTATATTCACTCAGTTGTAACTGTTATAGTCTTCAGCCATAGCTGCATGTACATCAGTTTTCCCTGTTTTAAGTTTACATACTCATCACTTAACTGCTGGATGACTCACTATGTGCATTTGAATTCAAGTACCCATTTTTTTCCAAAAATAAAGTATCTCCATGAATGAAAGTAGTATGCTAACTACGTAAAAGCAAAGCATTGCCTTTTGAATGCCTCTCCATGAGCAGCTGACTACAAATTAAAAAGAACCTGATGTTCTTTCTGCACATATCCATTATATACAATTTTCTTCTCTGGTAAATGGGCATTTCTATAAACAGGAGAAGAATTCAGGACACAAAAGTGTATGCATGCTCAAGTGACCAAATAGTAGCACAAAATCATGGACATAGATGGCCTAATTTTAATTTACTTTATTAAAAACAATTTTTAACAGTGCAGAGTTTTGGTTGCTCTTTCCACTAATGGTTTGTCAACCCCAAAATGGTTTTTTTATTGACTTTAGGAGGCTAATGAAAGTAACTTTTCCTAGGAAGAAAATCTTCCCTTAATACATGGAAAGAAGTAAGTAGAAAGAATTTTAGTCTTTTTACATGAGGCTCATGGCAATATATTTATAAAATATATATTGCCAAAAACAGCTAAATGGTTTCCTGGTAAAAGTAAACAAAACATATGGAAATCATTCTAACTTACTAACATAGTCACACTTCAACAGTCATCCAAACTGTAGAAAGTTACACAAAGGCACATAGCATCACATAAAATCTATTACATTTTGCACACAGTCAGCTATTTCAGTGCACAGCTTTAATACAGCTGTATAAACAAAATCTAAACTGCATTCTAAGGAAATAAGAGGCAAAAAAGGTCTAATGAAAATCTTCGAAGTCTTAATTTAAAAATGAGGTTGCTACTTCTATTTTGGCCCACCTTGCACAACAGAATAGTCTTGCAAATTAAAAGATTTCAGTAAAATATGTACTGACACTAGTACTTACTGTATAAACACTTCTTATGGTAAGAATCACAGCAGACAACAAAATCTGCAACAAAGACAGAAATTCCACCTGGAACCCTGAAGGTGCACTCCCCTGATGGGCCATTGGTGCTGATAGTACCAATGTGCAGCACAGGAGTCTTTTCCTAGAGATAAGTCTTAAATAGAGAAAATTAAAACTTTTGTCTTGGTCCCAACCAAGGCCTTTTTTTTTTTTTTTAAATAAAAGCTTTTTATACAGTTGGATAAATTTTCAATATTTTTTATAATATTTCAAGGATCATAAAATTAGGAAAGAGACTCTTTTAAAATCTACTGACCTTGTGTTAGTTCACTCTTTAGGTTTTCATCCAAATTCTGAATAAAGTGTGAATTTATGTTCTCATTTCATTCCATAATGCAGGTGTCTCTTAAATACACAATATGTGTTTGCTGACTTCACGGTTTTATGATTACTGCACAATTAACAACATTGTTTTCATTCCAGAATCCCAGCATCCAAGAATGCTTGGAACTGACCATCAAGCAATCAGTTACCTTGATTTTCATGTTACATTTTACCAGTCTAACTTTATGGTCAGTACCAGTCATAAACTGGGACAGTTAGGGTCAGGTGTAGCTCTGTACACCACAGTCAGACTGCTAAGATCACCATTTTTGAGAGCTAAATCCTATTCTTCATGTATTCCATCAAATAATACTAGTGCAACCAGTCATACAAAAAAAAATAAAAAATATAAAACCAGGCAATTTTTCTTCCTCAAATATTTTCCAGATCACTGAGCTGGATGAAAATGAGTGAATGAAAAGCATATAATTTCACAAAGAGTTTAGGGCTTGCTGCTGCCAAGGGAAAGAATTTCTTTGATTTTTAAAGTGAAAATATTTAGTATAAAACTTATTAACCAAGAATAAATTGGAAACATAAATTCATAAAATTAATAGACACAGGTGACAAACATTCCTTACTGAGAGCAAATCTCTACAAAGTGAAAGCTAATCTACTGTGTATAGCTCAAAAGAATAAGTATTCTCATTAAAAGTATGTAATTTTGTTTAGCATTTTATATACTTAGTAATTTAGGAAATTAGTCCAGCCAAAAGAAGTTGGCTTATGTAATATGCATTGCTCTGACTGGTCTCTGTAACAGGGATTATGACACTCATCCCTTTTGCTCAATGCAATAAAGATCTATAAGGGAAAAAAACAGTAAATACAACTACTCTTTAGGCTTAATCTTTATGATAGAATTAAAATTTTATATCAAATATTTACAATAATCCTCAGATCTGTTAAATAATCATTATTTAGATGTAACATTACTGCCAAGACAGGTAAAAAGGTTAGGAGCAGCCCAAATCTACATATGCAGTGCTCAAAACCCACAGCATTATTAAGTTCAAGAGAAATGACAGCTTGCTTTGTCAAACTGCACTGTATTCCTCAGATCATCTAAACTCAGAGTGGAAATATGTCATTTACAAACTCAGCAGCTGGGGAGCACCAAGGAGTGCACAGCTTGAGCAGGACACCAACCGGGCCCGAGTTCAGTGCTGGAAAAATACCAAGATCACGGCACATCAACATATCCTTTCTCTGTGGTTAAAGGTAACTATTATGGAAAACACCTTTTCATTTTCCAGACAGCTTTTTTTGATTCCTGTAATCACTAAGCACCAGAGCTTTAGTAAAATGTCAAAAGCCCTGTCCCTCTTTTGGGACCAGTTAACTGACCTTTGCTAAGAAGGCACTACTCAGTGTAAAATAGTTGTGCAAAAGTTGAGGAAATGCTGATTAATAAGCAATCAAAAGCTAGAAATGACAGTGAATTAAATCATGTGATATTTTTCCTTAAAAATCAGATGCATTTTGTATATGACGTTTATTTCACACCTTCCACTGTACCAAACAGCCTTCCCTAAAGACCCTCTACTGTCTGCACTGGCATCTTTCTTCAGTACCCACCTTTACTCCTTTCTATGCAGTACCTGTGAGGAAGAGAGAAACCTGAAGCTGGTAATGTTTCCATGGGTTGCTTGACAATACATTGCAGATAATGACATGTTACTAGGGGCATTTTCTTTATTTAGCACTAATCTTCCAAAGATTTAAACACGTGGATTTGCTTTAGTGTGTCTGGGTCTGTACAATTCCTCTCAGCCGCACTGCAGAGTGATGCTGCTTGTGCACCCCTGCAGGATAATAAGGGGATAGTAGCAGAAAAAATTACCATTACTCTCAAAAGGAATGTTCATGAAGTGACTGTATGGCAAAATCTGTGCTTTTAAAAAAGTATCTGAAAACAATTGGTAATAGAGCCAAATCACATAAAAATTCAAACATTGGCAGTGAATAACAGAAGGGTAAGCAGTTGGCAATGAACTGAGCTATTTATAAAAAATACAATTACAAACACAAAGCCACGTAAAATTTTCCTCTTGGGAATGGGTGGAGGAAGTTTTTGAGTCTCAGTAAACAAAGAAACTATTTTTTTACCAGAGCAATTATTCCAATACAAACTGGAAAACACATTTTACAGAAGCTTTTAGAACAGCTACAGTGGTGAAAAGATTCTCCTGCTGCAAAGAACAGAAATCCTGCTGAATTTTCAGTTATTGAGGCATGTAGAGACTAAGGTGGAGGTATGGAGGACACTCAGAGGTGGGATTAGTAATTGAGAAAAAAAGAGACTCGTTCTCTTTTTTCCCCTGTGTGGGGAAACACCATTGGATTTTGAGACAAATTTCAGGAATGAAAAAAATGAAAAGCCCTGGAATGAGCATTTCCTCTAAGGAGAAAGGGCTTCAGCAACTCCCTTTTCTTCTGCCAATGAGAGAAATATATACTGGAAGATGAAAGTGAAAAAAATAGAACTGTTTATTAACAAGGCAAGATAATCACAAAGCACAGAAAAAAAGGAGAATTGAACCTTACACAGGATACAGACTAGACTGTATGGAGTCTCAGGAAAGTGACCAGCTACATCTTGTACTTTTCATTTCAGTGTTTGGTTTAATGCACTTGCCCAATTTGGAAGTGTTCTTGGGAAGATGATCAATCAGAAAGACATTAATATCATCTTCCATGGGATTAATCCTTTTTTTTCCCTGAGAATTCTGAGATCTCATTTTTATATCTGATTTACAGCCTCCTGCTTATAGTACTAGAGCTACTCATTCAAAAATCATAAACTGGCTCTTGGGTAACTACGAAGTCAGAGGTGTAAGTGGGTATGAATTACCATTCCTACATTCATGAAACCTGTGTATCCATGGGTACATGGATAGCTGTGGTAGACAGAATCAGGTGTAATCAGTTAGTAAAACTAGCCTTGAGAGGAGCAGGATACATGCCAGGCAGATGCTCTCCTGCAAGGATTTCTCTAGTCCTGAATCCCTGGGGCATTCTGAATTGTTTTGAATAAACTGTTCTGTATTGATTAATAGCAGCCAAAGGGAAAGATAATTGGTTTTCACAAATACCATGAAGCTCTGAAGAGCAAGATATTTGAAGCACAAATGTCAAAGTGATATAAAATCAAAGCAGGCCTAATGAAGTGATGCTTGTCTCCAAATATTTATCAAGTAAAATTCTGCCTCCTTAGAAATAAAAGTGATGTAGGAGACACAGATTTTTTTATTTTTTTTTTTAATTTAAAACAAATTAACAACCAAAATCTAAGAATAACAAAATGTCCACTTGCCATATTTACTGGGACTATCCCAGAGGTTTTAACGAACAAACCTGGACATAGATTTTGCTTTGTGTCCCTGAGATTCCTGGTAGTAGCCTGGGTCAAAATTTCAGGTTAATTTTCCACACTGTGTACCAGATACTGTACTCACTTTGTGAGTCATTAGAATATTTCTCCTCCTTTTGAACTGAGAATTGGATTGAACATGTATGTGTGTGCTCCATAATATGTACAATAATCTTGAAAATGTCATGTACGTGATAGTACAGGCAATATGTTCTGACAAAAAAAGGTAGAATATAATGCAATTTTTTTCTGTTTCACTAACTGTTGTAGTTTGGTTTTTGCTTTGATTTAATCAGCTTTCACTGTCTTATGCAAGTGTAAAGAACTGTGGGCTTTGTGATGTTATGCTTGTTGCTGCAAAACACCCCTCAGTATCATCTCTCTAAAAATGCACAACACAATGCTATGTAATGCTATATACAGTTTCTTTCTCCAGCTTTGTTGAAATGATAAAAAGGCTATACCACATAACACTTAGAAGAAATATTAGCCCTTTTTGCAATCGAGAATTTTTTAGGAAGTATTTATTCATAAGGAAGACATCACTGGTATTAGTACTTGAAAAAGGTTGAAATTTGTTGCCATAATCAGTAGTACCTTTTATGACAGATTAATTTACAGCAATCAAAACAACATGCTGATCATTCAGGTGCTTTTAAGAGAGACCAAATCTGTTTCACTGGTTTTAATAATACTTTTCTCCATTCTATATTAAGAGAAGGAAGAGAAAGAAAGTAAACAGAAAAAAAGAAAAAAGAAAAATTAAAGAGGGAAAAAAAAAAAGAAAAAAGAAAAAAATCTGTATTGCTGTTTTGGTTTTAGAGATTTTTGAGGTTTTTTTCTATCTATTCACTGACTACCTCCATCACATTTCAACGCCAGGATTCTGACTTCAATAAATTAGCTGCAATTCTTGCCAGTCACAAGGCAGTTGATGGTCAGCTCCTGCCCTACTCCAGTGGCACAATTAGTCCATGTTGATTTCTAAACATCTGCTCCTTGGCTACTGGACGCTGATGAGCAGTTATTCTGTGTTTCTTAAGTCTTCACCTTTGTATGAAATCTTTTCCCGTCCAACCCCCAACAAACTATTTGAATTTCACAGATTTCAGGCAGCACAGCTTGATTCACCTGTTACAAAAACAATTTACAATGAAGGGACAATTTTGCATCAAGGAGGAAAAAAGAAATCACAGTCAAGAGTAACTAGATTTTGGACAGTTTATGTGCAGAATACCTTACTGAAGTATTCCCAGTTTAATTTTCCTTTCCTTTGCATATAAAACAAGGTTTGAAAGACTACTCAGGGTAGCACTTTTTAAGTGCTTCAATCCAACATAGTTTCTTCTGTCTTTAGTGTTTCCTGATAAGATCTTGTACATGGATTCACATTGGATTGGGTTTAGACCAGCCTATCCTAATTCACAATGTTCCTGCCCACACTGGGGTAGGACGGAGGAGAGAGTGTTGAAAACACTGTCTTCTTCCTTCATTTTTCTTTTTTTTCTTTTTTTCCTTCATTTTAACCAGGATATTGTTTTTGTTTCTCAATAATTCAATAGAATGAATTGTCTTATACAGAGGCTTCCCCTATTAAGATTTTGTGGAGAAAAAATACCTAGCATTTAGCCTACAGTAGCAAGTTAAACAGCATCCAGGGGCAATTCCAAGTATTAGAGTGCAATTTTCTTTACCAGTGTTTGAGCAGTCCCTGATTTTTCTTGTGCTAGTTAGAACATCACCAAATAATTTCTCATGTGCTTTATAAGATTTTACATGATAGAGTAGGTCATGTTTATAATCAAGAAAGTTTAATTTTCTCTGATCTTAACAAGCAGTAGATGAACTATATAAATAATTCTTTCAAGGTTGGAAAGTTGTTTCCCATTCTAAAACTTAACCTATCCCATTCCTTCCACATGGAAGGAATCCTTTCTTCCATTCTAAGTTTCTGAAAACTTTCCTGAGCTTTGTAAGTGAATACAACCAGTAAGAAAAATTTCTATGGTTCCTATGAATAGGCTGAAGAGCACATCCTCTTCAGCTGTATTTCATGCAAATGAGATTTCACAGGGTGGTGAAGTTGCCTGGCACTCTTTGGTCCTTAAGGGGTACCATATAGATCAGAAACTAGTTACAACTGAGTGTGCTTGGGGAAAGATAACACACTGGGAGAAGTGACTTAAACTTTTTTTATCATTCTATCAATAACTGTGCAGTATGTTTTTATCAGTAATAACAATTCCATCAGTAAGATTTATTTTTTTTAATTGTTAAAGCAGTTCTTTATTTCCCCCTTTTTAACAAGGTAATATAAAGTACAGTTAGTGGGCTTCTTTTCTTCATATTAAAATATTAACTGCCTTCATGAGCTTCCATGAGTAAATGAAGTTATTTTTAATGTCCAGTTAAGTTTCTGACAGCTGCAAGAGGCAGCTGGGCAGATTGGTAACAAGGCAAAATTCCATCCATTTGTAGATATGAAGACTTTCTGGTTTTCTCTGCTTTTATTTTCTGAAAAGGAGATAGAAAGCATCGAGACAATGGATTGAGACTGCCAAACCAGCCTTTGAATATTTAGATTCAATTACAATGGTCCACATGTAATATCAGCCATCAGAAACTGCAAATTTCTTTGTAGCTTCATTCTGTTTCCACCACAGAAAGATGGGTTGATGCCTCACTGCACAAGATCAAATATTTTCACAATGTAAAATCATACTGTATTGTACAAATTAGTGCATCATAAGGACCAGGTTTAGCTGACTTTCTAACATTAATATTATTTTATATTTATTAATATTATTAAATAGAATTTGGCTGAAATAAAATTTTACTGATTTCTGCATAAAGAAAGTACCAGACAGAGCAAAAATGAATTGTATCTGCAAGCAACATTTAATATTGTTCCCAAATGCTGCAGGGATAAGTCTTACAGCAGGTGAAGAAGAGTGTTCTTATAACAATAAATCAGACAGACTGTATTTTTTGTACTGTAGTTTTATTTGGTTCATGTCTTGCCAAAAAAAAAGTCAAGAAATTAGAGTTAGAGTTAAGAAAATATTCAGGGTCTTAGTGATAATTGTTTTATTACATGATAGAGATTTAACAGCAGGATAAGGAATAAATAAAATTTTCATCAGGATAGACAGGGAGGTAAAAATACTCATGTCTTTTGCTGATTTGTGTAGATATTTTACTTAGGTTGTGGCTTGTCTTTTTCACCTAACTTCAAAATCCCAGCTCCCAAATGTAGCTTCTTGTACAACTTAAAAATTATACACTTTATTCCAAAGATAAAAATATCTTAAAGGAACTTACAAACAAGGTACAGGAAAAGATATAAAAGCCTGAAATATCCCATCAAATAGTTTTACAGACAGAATCTGTGGGGTAGTTATTACCTCTCTTTTTCATTTAAGGTATATAGATCTTTTCCCACAGATTAAATTTTCACAGATGTTCATCACACGTGCAAGTATAAATATTTACCTTTCTCAGCACCTTTCCTTTCTTCTTTCCTCTATTTTTGTCCTCTGAAAACTGCTTCAGAAAGACAAAATCAATGCTTTAATTAAAATATCCGAGAAGCATTATGTGTCATGTAGCTCATACACATCAAATCAGAAAAACTCCTCTTCGCCCAGTAACAGCCAGATGTTAGAGGCAACCTCCAGGATAAAAGACACTGTAAAGACAACTTGTTATCCTTTAAACTCTCTAAGGATAATTTTCATTGTTTTTAATAAAATGCTTAGCCCAAAGGATTTTCTACATTTCCTATGTGAGAGATATATTTTGAATCATAACAGTTTTCATTTGAACAGAACTAAAACCAGAGATAAAGACGGTTTTGGTAATATCAACCTTTACCTTTCAACAAGGAGGCTGATAAAAGCAGATATCTGTTAGGATTTAAAATTTGCAAAAATATGAATCATTAATTAGGTGAGGAAGAGAGAGAATTATTCCAAAGCATGGTGGTTACATTATTGTCTGAGAGTCCCAGCTGCAGTCCCAGATCCAATAAATAAGTCAGGATTTCAGAGCAGGTAGGCCCAAGTAAAGAAAAGAAAGTGACAGAACACAGTGCAATTCCCTATCTATGAATTTCCTCAGGTGGAGAAGGCTTTGGCTTACAGCCCAAGAGAAGAGAGCTAATTCAGGGCACCAGCATACCAATGGAAGTAACAATAAACACAATATGCAGAGCAAAAGGCATATCATGATTTTGCCCCTTGACAAAATCTATTCCCTTTGAGACAAAATTCCAGAATAGTTTAGGGGAATGTTACTCAATTAAACAATCAAATATAGTAATAATAAAAATAATAAAAATGAAGTAAAAGGACATCATTATTTTGTGAATCATTTATTTACAAAAGTCTATAGATTACATAGATAATTCACACATAAACTTTATATGTGTGTTTATATTTTGCATTTATATATAAATAATAAAGTGAAATGTAAAAAAAAAAAACCAAAAAATATAAACAAACAAGTAACAATCAGAGAAAAACGAAAGATGAGAATAATTTAGCTTCACAGAGTTGTATACAGCACTAAATAGAAGCATATCAAGAAAAGCAATGTTTCTCTTCTTGGCAACAATGTACTTTAACAAGGAAAATTAGAGTCCCACTAAGGGCTGAGAAACCAATGCCCAGAGGAAAAATAGAGCTTGATTGAAAATACAGAGAAAGAAAAAAAAACCTGTTTATATTTTCACAAAGGACTTATTTAATAAACTTTTTGATTAAAAGAAAAGGGAAGAGATCTGCAATATATTCACCAATACATGACAAAATGAATTCAATTGCTACACTATGATACATAAATATTTAATTGCTACTGGAAAGAGAAAGATGAGCTAATCTACAGAAACTAGACTCCTATCTACATGAATACACAGAAAGAAGCAGACCACTTAGCCAGAATGCTTTCTGAATTGCTAGAAATGAATGTTTTTTAAACTGCCATATGCAGGACAGGCATATCATTATCCAAATCATGAACACTTACAACCTTTTCTTTCCCTGCCTTCTTTTACTTTTTATTTTTTCTTTAATATTTTGCCGGACTCTGCAATTTACCATTGCAGTTGTACATTTAACTTACATTGCAAAGAGTTTAATAAACACAGAACCTGCCAGATGAACCCAGGGATTTTTTCAGAACCTCATCCTGTTTTAATTCAAACATGGTGACTGTCATGTCTTGCATCTTTTCCTCTGTTCTCTGGGCTGGTTATATGTTACAAAGGTATGGTAAGCTGTGGAAGTGCTGGTAACCAAAACTGGTTGCAAGAGCTGCTGACAGAACTCATCAGCACAGTCTCACTGCTTTGAACTGATGAATTTGATTGAATAGGCATGGGGAGACAAGGCCAAGAGAATGAAATTATGGTACTTTTTCATACTGACATACAGACTATGGTACTTTTTCATAGCCAACTTTGCACAAGGGGCAGAATAGCTACATTTCCCCTTTTCCTAAGCCTAATACCTAACATTCTGACACTTTTGATTGGGAGTATGCTCTGCCTCTTCTCTGAAAGATGTTATTTGCTTTAGCAAATCTCATGCTGAGAGGCTGGACAAGGTTGCAAATGTCTTGCTATTCATGTCAAGCAGGTAACATCTTCCTAATGGTTTCTCACCAGTAGCTTTACCTACATAAATATAAACTGTAGACAATCTTCTGTAAATAGAAACACTTTTTTTTTTTCTCTTTTGATCAGCAATACATCAAAATATTCCATATCACCGGCTAAAAGCTCAAAGCTCTCCACATGCTTGTCTAGTCTGTGACAGTTGCTGGCAAAAAGGAGTGTTTAGGATATACTCCTGGTACCATGGTGTTGAGTGTATAACAAGCAGTCACAGAAAAACAGACAAGCAGTTATCTAGACAGCCAGAAAGAGGAAGCTGTCAGAACCACAACAGAACTCCAGTGAAAATTAAAATAACTGACTGAAAGAAGGATTACATAAAAATGCATTGCTACACAATGATCAAGATCACACAAACTCACAAACTATTTTCATGCAGACCATTTTTTTCTGAAGTAATAAAGCTAAAAGTCCAATTCCATTTAAAGTGGTAAAATAAAATGCAAATTTTTCATCTGAAGGTATCTGGAATTTTTTCGGCACCATTAACTGTTTCAGCTCTCCATGAGCCAAATACAAGAGAAAAAAAATAATAAAAGCAAGTGGTTTTGCAATGGGTTTCTTGGCACCATTTCAAATTTTTCTTCTCTTGACTAGTGGGAAAGAAAAAATTTTAAAATATTCTAAAATCCAAACTGTCAGGAAAAAAAAGTCAGTGCAAGAAATGAAGAGGTCTTTTATTGCTCTGTGAAACTACTTTCCTGTCCCATGCTGTATTAATTTAATACACTGCAGAGAGGATAAGGGTTTAAAAACTTATTTATTATATAATGCACCAATAATAAACACAGAAAAAACTTTTTTTGGTGGAAAGCTGTTTCAAATTTGAAAAAAGTTGTTCAGTAAATTAAAATATAGTGTCTTCACCCTTTGGATGTCTTCTCATGCCTATTTGAATAAAATTACAATTGTTTGCCTGCATTCATCTTTTGTTAATTTTGGGGTTTTTCTTTGCTTGTTTGTTTAGTGAGCTTTGGGTTTTTTCTTAACAAAAACATACAAATGAAAATAAGAAAGAAGTTTTAGAAAAAATATTGGCTGTTCTTTCTACTATCCAATTGGAATTCAAATAGCATGCAGTCTTTAGGTTTAATAACCAAAGAACATTGTTAGATGTTTGATAGATCAAATTTGTCCAAAAGAGGCCAGCTTTTGTCATGTATGTAGTTTAACTCAGAACTATCTGTCAAACTACATTTCCAAGATGAGCTGTCTTTATGCAAGCCAAGAACAAAAAATCTGTTTTTTCTAACAGCACTTTCATACTATTGTATAGCTACAATTCAGAGCAGTGCTGCAACACACGCAAGAAATAAATATTTAAACAACAATAAAGAACTTCATAAGAAAACTCAAGCTTAATTTCATAGGAAAACTCAAACTTCCTAATACATTACTAGAATTCGTTAGCTTGGACCCAGATTCTTTCCAGACGACAGCCCACACTGGATGCCTCTCTGCTGCCAACATTTCATGTAAAGGAAGACCTAAATGATCATCCTTTGCCAAAATAAAACTATTCAAAAATCATTTGGAGGTTGTGCCAATGAAGTGAGAGGATTCCCCACAAGTCAGTTCCAAACAGGAGCTCTGGGTAGTGTTTGACCAGAACTCCCAAAAACTGGGTCATACACTACAGTGGGAGACCAGCCCAATACCTTACACAGTAGGGAACAGGATCAGATGGTGTGATTAAAGGCAATTGAGAAAAATGAGGACACATCTGTTTCTGCAGGCAGTGTTTAGATATGCAGACACCCAAAGTGCACCTGCAGCCTTTGGCCATTTTGTCCCACAAAATTTGGAGACTGGCATAGTGGTGCCAGCCTAAAGTCTCTCTGAAAATGTAAGCCATAGAGAAGTGCTCTATAACTTCATGATTAAACACTTTCTATTAAAAGGTTCTATGTCATAAACCCTCCTCCAAAAAAAAATTTAAATGCTAAGCATCAACAGACATATAAATATGCATGGGCATATATATGCATTCCATATATACATCAAATTATTTTAGACTTCAAATTGGCTTTGAGTTCAACTTCCTAGGCTATCCTCTTTCTGCAATCTTTCTGCCAGCCTCTGCAAGATAAAAAGTCATGAAAAAATGTCTGTTAGGCTACTTTTTGTTTAACAATCACCTCAGCCTTAGCTTAAGAAGCAGTTTTGAACTCTCTTGCCAAGTTTCCAGCTGAGGCTCACATTTTTGCTAAAGTGTTGGGCTTCTTCAGTTAAAGCTGGTGTCACATCCAGAGGCAGCCAGAGGGCCTCTGGAGAACAGCCACATCATGCAAGAACTTGAGAATGGCCTGTCATGCTTCCGTCAGTCCAGCAGCCAAACTGATCAACAGCTAACTAGAATGAGAGAAGATATTAGTCTTGACCTGGGAATCAAAAAATGACTTGTATGTATATATTCCTTCCTCCCATCCCTGTCCCCAAAACATGCCTGCGTGGAAGCAAGGGGATTGCTCCCTATCGTGGAGGCAGATACCAATTTCTGATGTACAAGATGCAGTTCCCCTATCAGCTGCTAGCAGGAGGGGAAGGTAGCCCTAGAGAAACAGGAAATCAGTAGCACAGAGATACTGAGACTTAGTGCCTTTCCGCCTCAGTGGTAACATGATGCCCAACACACAGCCACAGCCACTTGAGGGAAGCCTGTAATCACAAGATATTGCAGGGTAACAGGAATATTGACAAGTAGCCCTCAATTTCTTAAATTAATGAACTTCAGCTGAGTTAAAATATGCCAAATGTCTGCTGCTTTCACACACAAGGAAAGAAGGAAAAGGTACAATGAATTTCAGGATTACTGTAAGCTACCTACAAGAGTCTTTGCAAATATGTGGAAAATGCCACCCAAACACTGTTTTTCCCTTGTGTTGTTTGCCCAACTGCAAGAAATTTCTTCCTACTTCGAGGGTTATGACATGACACAGGGAAGCAGATCTCAGAGAGTAGAACAGATTGTTGGATAAAGAGCATGAACTATGGAAGAAAAATGTGTGTTTGGGGATGTAAAGGGCAACAGGTCTTCAGAGTGAAACAAAAGAACTTTAAAAAGTATAATTTTATTTTCTTTAAGTAGTATTAAAGAACTTTTAGAAGAAAAATCAATTCTTAACACTAGAAAGAAATTCTACTTAAGAGGGGTTACCTTTCTGCTTTATGATGGCATTGTTTGAAATAGTTCTTTGGAAACAGAGAATCACATTTCATTAGCATATGTAAAGACTGGGGAATATAGAACTCTTAATGTCTGAAATACTAGGCAGATTCCATGCAGCCTGTCTCTAAATTTCTCCAGGTAAGGTGCATATGAGAATTTCACTAATATAGATTGTTTATTACTCAATGCTGACCTTTTCATTCAAGGGGCATGTAAATACTATTAAAAATAATAACAGAACTTTAGAATTCCAATAAAGTGCATCCCCAAGTCTACATTCATGAAAACTGTCTTATTATGCTGTGTCTTTGATCATACAAGTGCAAGAGTTAAAAAACACACTAAATAAAAATCTCAGACATCTTAAGAAAAAGCTATGATTAGATCTTTGGTAATGCTATGTAGAAACAAGAACACTGTTTTTACATAACTTTTGTGTCATTTATTTCCATTTTGGTTCAACAGAGTTCATACAGAGATGTACTGACCCGAACACTGTAAAAAACTCCAGCACTATATTAATAATATGGAAAAAGTACAGCTAACTATTGCCAAATAAATGTCATATTTACCAAATAATACAGTTTGGTTATTTGTAATAGTTTCTCCTAGAAAACCTAGGTTAAATTTGCTAAACTGGGACAGCAGGATGCTTTATTGTCTTGAATGCTCCCAATCCACCATTCAGCATAGCTAGGTAAAACATAAATTAAATTCCCATCTACCTTATTAGATTAAACACCCAAGATCTACTGGTACTGCCAGTAATGTGGCTTCCTTCCCTCTCTTAGTGTTCTTGTGCTTAAAACTGGACTGATCAAGCAGAAGTTGAAGGGAGAGCAAGGGGAGATGGGGGGAGAAGGAGAGGAAGGGAAGCTCCAGAGTGGGGACTTGAAGGTTAAACACCATTTCAGCTCTCTGGCTGTGAGCCTTGCAGCACTCCCTGAATGCAGCAGGTTTTACTGTGGGTCTGGGAATCACAGAAACATCCCAAAGTAAATAAAGAGAGTACTGGCTAAGAGGAAAGGGATAAGAAAATTCCTAGTCTGAGTGGCACTGCAGATCTTAGCTACATCAATATGCTATAGTAAGAGGCTTTCAGGTAAGATGGTTTTATCCCATTAAATACTTTCAGTCAATTTAAGTCAATGCTATTAGTGCATACAGATGTTCTAATTTTTAATACTGATCTGAAATAGACAGTTAAGCTAAATAACAGAGCCATTGAATTTATTGAAAATTTTGATGTATTTAATATCATCCAAAGCAGAATAAATACACAATCTGTCTTCAAGAAGATGAATTGGCTACAATGCAAAGCCTGTAATCTCTAAACAACCAGAAGAAACTAAGCAGAGCTTAAAAGTATGAGCTTTACTGCATAAATAAATACTACAACACCTCAGAATACCTTGGAGTGGTGAAGGGTGGTGCATCCTGGAACATGCATCAACAGAAATTATAACTTTCTTGCTTTCTTCATTAAATATTTCTTAGAAATAAGCAATGACTTCAAATGCCAAACAAAATAAAACATGGAATTAAAATATGAAATTCATCTGATTGTGATCAGGTATAGGTATATTCTGAAAAGTACAAAATCAATTCTCTTGTAATTTTAAAAAAGAACAAGTCCACAACATGAAAGATCTTAGGAAAAGAAAAATTTCTACTATCTGGTTTAAAATGTCTTCAATAATTTTCCAGTAGTTACAAATTTAGGTTAGTACTTTTTAATTAGGTCTGGAAGCCAAGAAGACTTGTTTTCAGGGTTTGAAAGATGCATAATATATTTTGATGTGGCAGATCTACAAGACTTGTAAATTGCAATCTTCCTCTGGGATCTGCTCCTATACACGAAACAAAGCTTCTCACACAGATTTCATCCATGCATATATTTTTAATTCCATTACATCTGATAATGATAATAGATTATTAATATTTCTTTTTTGAATGTAGAATTCACTGCATTTTTGTCTATTAAATTTCCCTTTTTCAGTCATCTTTTATATTCTAAATGATTTATCACTTGAGATGTACTCCTTTCCTTCAAGAGTTTTGTAAATTTATACCACTTTCTAGTTCTTTTTTTGTAATTCACCAGCTTCATAACATATTGCTGCTCCTTGATAACCAAATTTTATTGAAGCAATAACTAATACTGCTGTATTTTATATTTCTTGAAGATTAGTAGCTAGGAAAGGCAATATATTTCCTTGGAAGTAAAAGTTTGTTAGCTGCTGTTGGCTGTTAAACACACACCCACCTTACACTTCTAATCATTATTATTAAAGTTTTATAAAAAATCTGCTTGACTCTGTTAGGTTTTGGGAAGTCATCATCTGTGCAAATGTTAACTTTCTTAGAGAGTCTTCTTGGAACAGGTGTCCCAGGGAAATAATTTGAATCACAGCAGGCAGTTTAAAAATTGCATTATCCCTGAGAGTTAGATTATAACTGATACTCAGAATCTTAGGTTTCTCCCTCCCTGTGTTTTATTATAGAATTCAACTGAACAAATTTTTCAGATACACCATCTGAAATAAAATGTCTTGGAGGGGTTAATTGTATTTCCCATTATTCTAAGATGGAAGATTACCCATATGGAATCTCTCCTTCAGACATCTGCCATGGCACAGCTCTTCCAGAGCTCTTCTCTGCAGCAGCAATGGTGCAAAACATATCCTGCAATTTCAGCAGAATCCAAAGTGACAATAGCAAACCTGGGGACAGAATAAGAACTAATTAGCCAAGGGAACACCTCAAGAGCTTTAAAGTTCAAAAGGTAGCCAAAAGTGGGCTTGCTTGATTAGAAATTCCCTCTATTTTTAACCACAATATGGCTCATGTAGAAAGATTTCTTAGAAATTACAGCAAAAACCTTATGCGTAGATTTTTTGCAATTCAATCTATAATGAGCACTAAATTTTATAGGTTTTAAAATCAGGAATTTCTAATGTTTGTACCACTTTAAGATAAGATATTCTAAGAATTAATAATATTAGTATGTATTTTAAAAATTAGCATGAAAAAATATATTTTAAAGTATATTTGCTATAGATATATAGACTTACATCATTTTGTAAACTTCAGAGGGGAGAAAATTTGCAAAATCTTCAGTCATGACGTAATTTAGAACATTTTTCATGCTAATTCCTTGATCTTTAGCTCTTCTTAAAAGTTGAACAACAACATATGTTTAGCCAAGAGATACATTGTATGGTATTCTGCTGAGGTTTTATAACCAGATGGATTACGATTTCTCATTAAGCAGACATAGGACAACGAGTCTTGTTTCTTGGGGCATCTGTTATAAACACAAAGCAGATGTAGGTTTGATTAATATCAAATTATATTAATATTTGATATTAATATATTGATACAGGTTGATTAATAGCCCTGGTATCTCGTTGTGTCAAGATCAGTTCATATGCTTCATGATGGAACAAGACCTTAGCACAAATTGAATATGCTCTGTCAGATTTCAATCCAAGATGAAACACTGTGTCTATTCATTTTGTCTTTACGAAAAGCATGAATTCGAAGGCCACGATTTTATGGATGGAAGAGTAAGGAATGCCATTTAATTTAAAGCTTTTTTCAAGTGAAAGGAGCTCAGTGGTAAAGAAATGAGTTTTAATTTAACTAAGTTTGTTTGTAAGCCTGAAGAGATTTATGTGTGTAAACAGAAGTCATAATCAACACTATAAAACAAAGCTTTTTAAAGCTGTAGCCCCTGACAAACTGCTATTTTCTTCAGTAGTATTCATATGTGCTATGAAGACACCTATACAGCATGGAAACAAGTCATGTTTATAGCCCATGTAAGCACATGGTGTGCCACAGTGCTCCACCGTGGAGCATCAGCAATTACCACTGCAGACCAGGGGTCAGTGGTGTGTCTGGTCCTGTTCAGCATCTTCATTAATGAGCTGGATGATGGGACAATGGGACTCCTAAGCAAGTTTGCAGAAAGTGCAAAACTGGGAGGAGGAATGACAGATAGACCACAGGATTGTCACAGCCAGAGTGACCTGGAGAGGAGAAGGAAATGGGCTCAAAGGAACTTCATGAAGTGCAAAGTCCTGCCACTGGGGAGGAACAATCTCAGGCACCAGCACATGTTGTGACTCCATATCTGGAAAGCAGCTTTGCAGAAAGGGGCCTGGGGACAGAAAGTTGAATATCAGCCATCACTGCGTTGTTTCAGTAAATGTTAATGGTGTATGTCCTCAGCAGGGTGGGAGAGGTGATCCTTCCTCTTTATTCAGTGTTTTTGCAGGCAAAATTGGACTCCTGTGTGCAGTTCTGGGTTTTTCAGTGCAAGAGAGACATGGACATTCTGCACACAGTCTGATGAAGGGCCACAGAGATGAAGGAACTGGAGGATTGCTAGGAGGAGTAATGTTTTATGAGATGTCATAACCCATAAAAGACTCTGTGGTCCACAGAATTGCAGCATCCAGCCCTGGGGGAGGCACCTGGGCGTTCCCACTGAGCCACTGAGTGTATGTTACCCCAGAGGATGGACGTGGTGCTTTGCAGACTCCCCCCACGCCTGATGGCTCAGGACTGTGACCATCACTTCATTCAACAGACACTGACATTGCAACAACCAGGCCTCATCATGGGATCCACAGGTGGTAACGGTGTGCCTTAGTGCTCTTTCTTTTTCTTTATTTCTTTCCCCTTCTACATGTTCTTAAGTGTTATTTTTCATGTTTTTATATTGTTGCATTTCTAACCACAATGGGTACATTTTAAAATTGTCCAAGTATCTCATGCTACCTTAGTTATATAAAGCTTGCAAGTAAAGGCTTGTTATTGAACCTCCTGAGAATTTTGCTGTATCTTATGCACTCCACCCAAAGTAAATCAAACCAATTTCCCCTAAACCCACCGAGCAGACCACACATAACACCTGGCAACTTCAGATGTTCTGTGATTCTGTGAGCACATGACATTTGTAGTGCTGTGTGTCATCAGAAGTCGTGGAAATAGCTATGCTTTCATAACTTCTCAAATTTAAAAATGAATAGAACACCTTTTAAAATATAATGAATTTCCTAATGGATTGCATTAAATTTGCAAATTGTACATAATTTCAGATCATAATCTGCCATTGGTTTAACTCAGTTGTATAAAATATAATATGTTAATTTTTTTATAGAAAGTGAAAATGACCAGAAAAGGACATAATAGCAGAAAAAATATAGCATCTAAGTGGATAAATAAACTTTAAGCCCTCTCCAAAATCAATTTTAAAATTAAATCAGCAATTCATGAAAGTTCTGCTGATTCTGTACATACCTAAGACAGCATAAAGGACGCATTTTTTAAAAAATTTGTCTTTTGTGTGAAGTTGGGGAAACAAAAGAGATCATTTATTAAGGGTACCCTTATTAAGGGTAGAACCTGCTAATTGCAAAATATGTGATGCAAGCATCAAATGTTACCTAGCCAGGCCAAGAGAAAGAAATAAGTCTTTCCTGAATTTGAAATTATGGGGTCTCTTGAGAATCTGCCACAGGAGCAGAGTGAAGAAAGTATTGAGTGTGTGTGTGTGTGTGTGTGTGTCAGCAGCAAGAGCGGTGTGGGGAAGGTCCCGATCAGATGAAGAGTCCCTGTCCCTTCATGCACATGCTGGACACTCTTGTCACAGGATGTTTCCATCCCCATCCCCAGCACCAGGACAGAAGGTAAAGCTGAGTTTTCATTCTGGGTTGGTGCAGCTGTAGACAAGCAGCCGCAGTTCAGCCAGTCGTGACTGCTTTCTGAGGGGAATGTGGCATACACTTGTGTGATACAAAGTGATGCACTACACCAGGAAAACCTAGATGCCTCCTGTTAAACAAATAGCCACTGCTGATTCACATGCTTCCCAGACAGCAGAGGCATAGAACAGCAAAGGTTTGTGGTGAGAATACAGAATGAAATTCTTTCTAAGGAGAATATAGAAAATCTGAACACATTCCCCTTCTTAGTTATTAATAGGCCCTGGTTCAAGGCAATAACAGCAAAACTGACACGATAATGACAGCTTTCCAAGGCTTTCTGGCCAAGGCCCCTTAAATATGACAATGACTAATTCTTCCAGCTCTATAATTCTCTGACATGCCACCAGGAAGACAGCAGAACTGCCTATTGGTATTCAAAGTACTGCTTCTGTCCAGAAAAAAGACATCTACAGCTTTTACTATCCCCATGCCTGCTGCCACAGAGGATGCTCTTGTGACATAGAGAATGTGCATGTGCCTTGCCCTTTGGAGACAATAAATTCCCTTTACCCCTTAATATTAGGGGAAAAGATCAGTAGATATATTAGAAAACCTCAAGTATTACAATAAAAGCTGCAACTACATCAGAAACAGTTAAGTTACCTCACAGCAGGTTAGAATCACCCTAGAACTTACAAAAATCAGTTACCATTATTGCTGATATTTTGGGGCAAAATATAGACTCTTGTCCCTGGTCCTGCACAATGGAGAATTTTATTACAATTAGCTTTTGTGGACAAACCTCAGTGCTGCATTTGCTGGGCCAGCTGCAATACAAAAATCTCTCTTAGTGACAGCAACAATAAAAAGCCATCAGTAAATAATCAAACAATTTAAGTCACTTATACAGTGAATAGTCCAAAGGAACTTAAAAATAGGTGAACTTTTGAAGGTTGCATTTATACTAAATGAAAAAGTCAGAATTGTATCTCATAGACAGAAAAGAAAATACTGGTTCAATACACCTAGAAATTTCTACAAAACTTAATATTCACATTGATTTAAGTGCAAAGCAAAACTAATGAGTGAACCCAAGGAAAGAAGAAAATATACCTGAAAAAACCAAACAAACACAAAACAACAAACAGCCACAGACATATATATATATATATATATATATGTGTGTGTGTGTGTGTGTGTGTATATATATATATATATATATGTGCAACAGAGAACAGGCTGAGAAAATTAGACAGAGAGCTTATGAAAAGAAAATGAAGAGTTTTAGTCTAACAGAAATTACCTTCAAGAACAGAAAAAGAAATTATAAAGACATAAAAAAGATTATGGAGTATTCCATCTGCTTTTTATAATTTCACATTCAGTACCATAAATCTGAAGTGCTCTGCCTTAAAAAATAATTTGAGATTATTTATTTAAAGGGTCATTAAATACCTGAAGTATTAGAAACAAATATTTTTGCATTTATCTTTTTTTACAGTACATTAGATTCAAATTCAAAGAGGTATTTTGATGTAAGCACTAATGTAATTAAAATATCACTGATCAGGTTCATAATCATATTTCTTAAAATGCAAACTATAATGCCGGAAACTTTTGAAAGAAACCAATAAATGCTTTTAACCCAAATAGAAAATAGTTTTAACCCAAACTTTTGGCTTGTTGAATTAAAAATGTTCCTCAAAGAAAACATTGTTCTGAATCCCCTGTGAATTCTCCCAAGATGATGATGATGATGATTATTATTATTATTGTGGAATTATCAGTAAAACTGCATCTCTCACAATCTTATTTTTGTCCATGTTCTCATTAAAATCCACAGTTTTTCCTCTAAGGATGTGAACTGAGAATGGATACATCAGAAACTATCACCCAAATTACAAAAACTGTTAGCAGGTGTTTTAAGTGTTTACAGTATTACACCTTTTCAATCCAGAAATGCCATGCACCATGAGAGCACTCTCTATCACCTTCCCTTCGTCTGTCCTATAGAAAAAGAGAAACACACAGCTCCTATATAATTTTCCTTTCTCTATCTGTGACAAGTACAGACTGTAAAAGGTAGAGAAAAGATAATAAACCCAGCTGATACAATACAAAGCAGAAATGCAATCAGCATATTGAGTGTTTTGCATTTTCTGTGATTAGCTTGTGTAGTATAGTACAAATTCCTTTGATGGCACTTGGAGTCCTGGCTGAGGTAGAATTATTAACTGAGACTTTTGTCCACACAGCAGCTGCCTGGGGAAATCTCCCCACACTAGACAGGCCCCAGCCTTTCACCATGGGCTTGTGATGCAGTCAGAATAGCAAAGACTGAAACTTTTTTTCCTGGCAGTAAAATATACCATACTAAATGGCATCGACTACCATACTAAATGGCATCGACATTCAGTGGCAATATTTGTACAGTACCTAACAACACTGGTAATGCACCACCATCTCACAGAAATGCTTTCTTTAATTGCTGCCAGCCTGGCCTTCCTCTCTAGAGCTTGAAATCCTTTCATGCTGCCAGGGAAATAAAAAAATACTGTAGACTGGAAGCTGGCATCTGAAAGTTCAGACTGGAAGAGTGGACCTGGGAACACTAGAGAACACAGCATAAGAGAAGCAACTGTGTCACCCTGGAGAATTAATGGAAAATACTTTTTCCAAGAAAGATGGCATCAAGTTAAATACTGCAGAGTGCACAAGAGAGAGGTACTAGAAAGCAGATATTAATGGCCACATCAGTATACATTTGTCCCAAATTCACCTGCGAAGACACCCTGTTTACAAGTTTTGGTGTAATTTTTTTTTTACCTAAGGCATAGCTCTGACTTCATTCAGATTCAATAAAGGAACAGAGGCAAGTTAACAGGTGAATAAAACCATTAGTCTAGCATGAACAGCTGTGTGGCAGGAAAGGTTTAATACATTTTTCTAACAATTAAGTTTTCTACTTCTGCCCAAATATACTACCATCTTATGCATTTTCGCACACTTTCTTGCCTATTTCTCATCTCCTTCTTGTTGAGACTGTTTCTCAGTCAAATATGCAGGAATTCAGGACTTTTATTGTGCTTCCTGTAAGACCCTCAGGCACAATACTGATTTTTGTTAAACACTGAATAATGTACAGTCCATAAGAGACCAGACACAAAAATACCATATTATTAATTTTCATTAGCAGTAAAACACATGAAGCATGGGGCGGGAGCTAGATTATATTTAAGGTCTCTTTCAATTCAAGCCATCCAATTATTCTAAGAAGCCCATGCTTTCAGTGGCACCGCTTCCTAAATCCTAGTAAAATGAAAGGATTTCAAATGCTTAAAATCCTTCTGTCTTTATAAATACAGGTTTATGGTTTCACTAACCTGATTTTCTAACTGATTTTCTTTATCTTGTATTCTTTATACTTTCTGAAGAAATAATTTGGAGGTCCTTAAAGAAACATAGTAAATGGTGGGAAGCCAGGAAAAGAAAACACAGTATTTTACTGATAAGTAACTCTGTGTAAAAATAGTTACTTCACAATGCAGAAGTCTTCCTACCTAGATGTAGAAAGAAGGTGGTATATGTTGTCTCTGTCAGTACTTCAGACACTTTCTAGTTTTATGCCCTTTCCATAGACTGCTAAAATATTCATCTGTCTTAATTTTTTCTTCCAGAGGAACTAGCTAAGAAACTTCTGTCATTTGAAAAGCAGTACATCACTTTCAATCTATAGCTAATACACTCTTTGAGCAACATGCCGGTAAAGGATGGCTGACTCCAAGGAAGGCTTCATTTAACTTCATCCATTTTTCAGGGAAAATGTCTGGTGATTACATAAGCTGCTACCAGCACTAATAGCCAGATAGATAAACACATTTTCAGAAGAGGTTATAATATCTCAGCTTCGTCTTTGCAGTGCTTGATTAAGGTAGAATATTTGTGCTTCATATCTGCATTCTTCTCACTTCTGAGTGTTCTCTTGACATTTTTTTTTTCTCTACTCAGAGATAGGCTGATTCATACTATGAGTCTAATGTTTTCTTTTTTCCCACTTATGTAAAGGTTGACAACTCATTGGGGGGAATAAAAAAAGGCCACTGAGAATTAGCAACACCCCTGAGTGGTTTTAATGTACATATTGTGGTTAGATTAATTTCTGGTTTGAGATGTCCTTTAAACATTGACAGCCAAGAGCTTGCAGGTTGGCAAAAAAGTCAAAACATGTAAAACCCCTTTGAATTTTTTTAAGTTTCTATTTAAATACGTGTCTATAAAATACATAAATTTTACCATTTAGAAAACATTAAATTATTTAGTTTGACATTTTGAGGTTTTTCCCCTTGGTAGCTTTGGCTGATTCAATGTAACACAACTGACTTTCCAGCACTAGGGCTGTTGTGTTACTCAGGACCTGATTTTCACACTGTGATTCTGTCTTGTTGTATCTTAGTAATTTACAACCTCATGTTTTGAAGTAAACAGTTTCAATCTAAATACAGAGGGCTTAATTCCTTGCAGAATTGTCCATTCCTTCCATGACTGAAGAGCTTCAGAGTACCAACAGGGTAGTAAGCAACCTAAAAGTAGTGGCTATCATTAAACTTTAAGAACGTCCAAACACAAGTTATACAATAGAAATGAGAAAAGCAAGACCTGAAGACATGACACAGTTTTTGATCTTTACCTTGAAGGTTTGATGGCAGCCCATTCCACCTTTTTTTGTACTGTGACCAGCTACAAAAGGCTTCAAGGTGAATATGTTGTACAGCCATGTTAACTCTGCAGGTGCTCATGCCTGGCCCTGTAGCAACTTTGAAGTGGAAAAATTCCCACTGAAATTTTTATGTGAGGATGGAAGAGGTGCCTTAGAAGCTGCTGTGCAGCATTGTAGCAGGACACACAGAAGAAGAAAGGAAAGAGCAGTAATTTTAAATATGAGTCCCACCTTTGATGACAAAATAATGAAGCAACCTCTTCTCTAAAAGATTTTAGCTCTAGGGAATAAGGGTTTAGACAGCTATGAAAATATGGGTTTATTAATTCAACTTCAGTTCTAAATCAGTCTGAGTTCCAGCTGTGACAGTTGTCTTACCACACTAATTTCATATTCAGACTAATATGATAGAATCTTACAGCCACAGTACTTTACCTTACCCTTGCCATGGTTTGACACAAATGCCAGGCACCCATGAAAGCCACACACTCACGCTCCCCTGCCACAGCTGGGGCAGAGAGAAAAAATGAATTAAGGGTTCATGAGCTGAGATAAGGACTGGGAGAAAACACTCCAAGAGCTCAGCTTAAAGGTACAAAGTAAATTTATCACTAACAGAGTCAGAGGAGGATAATGAGAAGTAAAATAAGACCTTAAATAAAATGAGAAGTGAAATGAGACCTTAAAACCACCTTTTCCCCCCAGCCCCTCCCTTCCTCCACCGACAGCACAGGGAGATAGGGCATGGTGTTCTGGTCAGTTCATCACTGAGATTTTCTTCTGCTGCTCAGGGAGAGGAGTCCCTCTCCTGTGAGACTGTGGCATCCCTCCCACAAAAGACAGTTCTCCATGAACTTCTCCAATATGGGTCCACT
Organism: Parus major; assembly: GCF_001522545.3. Taxonomy (NCBI): domain Eukaryota; kingdom Metazoa; phylum Chordata; class Aves; order Passeriformes; family Paridae; genus Parus; species Parus major. Next base: position 54,081,644 of record NC_031799.1, on the reverse strand, counting down.
CTCACGAGCAAGAGTTTCTAGCTTCCGTCATAGGCTCCTACTGGGCAGTCAAATTCTTCCTGTATCATTTCTGTGGAGTCATCTAATGGCTGAGACCTTAAATATTCATATTTGTTCTAGCATCATTCTACACCTTTCATGAGCAGAATAACTAATCATGTCACAGATATACAAACCTTTTTATTTTGTCTGAGACAGGACTGGCTCATGCTGGTGAACTTCTAGCTGCAGTTTAATATGGAAAAAGTCAAGCTGGTAGAATATGTCCCTTCATAGTGCCTCTTTAAAACTTTCACAGAATAACAGAATTACAGAGTGGGGGGAGTTGGAAGAGAGCTCTGGAGATCATCCAGTCCAGCCCACTTGATAAAACCAATTCACCCAGAGCATATTGCACAGGATCATGTCCAGGCTAGGTCTGAATATCTCCACAGGAGACTCCACAACTTCTCTGGGTAGCCTGTTGCAGTGCTCTGTCACTCTCAAGTTGTATCTCATATTCATATGGAACTTCTTGTGGTTTGGGTTGTGTCTGTTGCCTTAAAGAACCATTTGACTAAAAGGCTGTTTCAAATGCAGTCTTAAATTCTAACATTTGTACCTGCTGTAAAAATCAGTTCAGAAGAATGTAGAGACATTTTCATGGGTTTTTTTCCTCCCCCTACTTTCATTACTTCACACAGGGAACTACATGGTACACATAGCGAATGTCCACCCTACTCAGATGTGGTTTATTATCCCTGAACATTATTAATAGTTACCAATATTATAATTGTGTTCAAGTCATTCCACATGGCGTCTGAAGATTACATAGTAATACAATTTCCAAATTACATGATTTCTATTCCATACCTAAAGTTTCTTTTTCAGCAACAGAAGATATTTCAGAACTTAATTTAACATGTTAAACAAAATGGAATGATCTTATAGAATCACTATTCCATGTAATTAAATAATAATTCAAATAATTAGATTTCATTTTGGTCCTAAGAGAATTATCACATTTGCTTAGGCAGAAAAACAGAGTTAATTTGGATCTTAATGTAGTATTCTGCAAGCATTATAAATCAGTAATATGAAATATTCAAACTATTCAATGTAATACAGCTGAAAGGTGAAACTCTACTGTAGTGCCACGTTTTGCAATTTCCTGCCAATTCATCAATTTTAATAATACAGACAAATCAGAGCATTATATCTATTAAAATACCAGTGAAAAAGAAATTCATTATAATAAGCATAAGACTGAATGCCTACTTAATACACACTGACACACTACCAAAGACAAATAGAGTCAACTGGAACTGGGTATGAAGTGACATTCCCATCTGGCTTCTTACTATGTTTTATAAATTGTAAGGAAGTCTTGGCTACCTGAATGTCACATTCTCAAACTTTGGCCATTTTTCTTGAAAGTGTACTTTTTCTTCCCCTTCCTAAAGAATTTCCACCTTCTTACATAATTACCAAGAGTCTAAAAGCATAGTTTTATTGTTGGGTGGTAAGGGTTTACATGCTTTCCCAGCGGGTACCCTGTCGTGTGCCATCCAGTACGTACGTGACTGCCTCTTTAACTACCATTAATAGCACCTGGCATTTTTCAGACTGACACTAGGGCATGATTTAGACAACCAAGTGTACCTCCCTGGAACTGCAGAGAAGCACATTTGGTCAGGAGAAAATACCACAATTTAGGTAGAAAAAGAATAAATTAATAGAGGGAAAAAAAGAATTGCAGCAGACAGAAAGTAACAAGAATTTCCGTAATAAAACTCTGCACTTTCCTGTCATATATTTTGACAGACAAAAAGGAAAAAGGTCTTAAGCTGGCCACAAAAAAGGAGAGGAGAGGAGAGGAGAGGAGAGGAGAGGAGAGGA
>NC_031799.1:53969923-54079220 GCF_001522545.3 Parus major | reverse complement strand
GAGGAGAGGAGAGGAGAGGAGAGGAGAGGAGAGGAGAGGAGAGGATATAGAAATATTTAAAGGACCACACGTCTGGAAGACATTTTGTGGAAGATTATCTGAAGAAAAGGAGAATAACATTCACGGGTGGGAAATTAAAGGGCTCTGAAGACAAATAACTAAAACCATAAGAAGTGAAAAAAGACAAGAGTTAAGAATTCTTTGGGGGAAAAGCTGAAACTCAAGCAGCTGTGGAAATACGCGGCAAAGGCAGTGTAGAGGAGGAAGAACCCGAGACAGAGTGCTGCAGAGCAGACCACTGCAGAAGCAGGTCCTCTGCACTAGGGACCTGCAAGAAGATTTGAACAGTAGGACAGAACAGAACCACAATTCCTGTGGTGCTTCCCTCCCCGGGGTTGCAGGTGAGGGACCTTCATGGACCTATGGAGCTTGGCAGCAATGAGCTGAGGTCCTCCCCATATCAATCTTATCATCTTTCTCTCTCAAGCACCCTACAGCTGTCTACTTCAGCTGTTTTCCTCTTTCTGGACCATGCCAGACTCATTACAATTGGTAATGAGGAGACGACTGTGAATCTGTTCTGTTACATCAATTCCACCTCCAAAAATAAGAAAAACATAGTAATATACAACTCCAGCCCATGAAAAGTACCCTTCATCTAGTGTGACCACTGATTCAAAGTACTTCCTGATGTCTTCAAAAATGTTTTGGTTACAGAAAACATTAAACATTATGCAGAATAAAAAGAAATAATTCACTTAGAAGGGGAATTACATTTCTGAGGTTGCGTAACAGCAAACATACAAGTGGCAGAGAGAACAGCTAAGGTTCAGTGTCAGGTTTTCATGTCCTCTTTGGTGTCCAGTGCTCTGCTCCATTAGATTGAAGTACTTAGAAATTTTGTATGACCATCATTTCAGTTTGTATTGCCTTTAATCCAACTACTTTGGAGTGCTTTATAGCACAAAAATAGAATAGCACATCAAATCAGCTTACAAAATGTTAATTAAAAGCCCCATCAAAGGGAGATTAAAAAGGCCAAATGTTGTGCTTCTCAATAATTCATTATGTAAACAAAATATTAACAGCATCAATGTAAATTTTGTTTATGTAATGGATGAACAACTAAACATAATGTCCAACAATGAAAATTAATGTTAACATTTTCACAGTATTTTTCCCTGTGAAACATGCTACATGCATTAAATATTTACACTGTGAACATTTTGGTGTGCAGCTAAGACTTTTCACAACCCAGTGCAAAATCTAACAGCTATGCTAATATGCAAGAGCATTCCCAGACATGATATATTAAACAGCTGAAAAATAATATTTTTTTTAAAAGGCACTTTTCTGATGTAGTCAAGATCCCAAATCTGGGAGAAAATCTTGATGGTACAGAGCTTCACTGACTAACAGGTTGAAAGTCCAGACAGCACAGGACAGTTGATAAAGCTACACAGCAACATGCATTTTTATGTTTGCACAGTGCCAGACCTGAGGAAGTGTAACACAATTGTATGTAACTCCTGCAAGAATATAGGACAGCTGCAAATCTGATTATACTTTTTGGTCTTTTGTCAAATATAAGGGTCTCCAGCACTAGAGGAAATTACAAGGTGGTTATAGTAGGGCATTTTTCACTGTAAATTATATTTTCCACTGTATCTAGTTAAGTAGAACTTTCTATGAATCTTTCAGGTCTTCTCCCAGCATACTCCCCACTGATATGCAACAGGGATAATTTTTAGACTCCTTGAATTACTAAAATTATATGTTATATTTTTAAATTTATTGTCATCTACAAAAAAGAGTTCTCTAAGATGAGAAGTTTTAAAGCCAGTAAGGGTATAGCTCATCTTTGAAGTATGTAAAGAATACAAAATTTTCCAGAAGTTTCTTTTTTCCTAATTCTCTCCTTTCCTTTTGCAGTTCATGGGTTTTGGGGTTTTATTTTCCTTACAAGTAATGACAAGTGATCCAGAACGAAGGAAGCTAGATTCACTGTAAAGATTCATTATTTCTTATCCAAGGTATTCTTATAAAGGTATTTGTTATTGATAAGTTTCATTTACCACAGTTATTGTTAACTTAATTTTATGATGTATAGTTTAGGTTAATAATGACACAAGCAAAGTGATATTTCCCAGTGTGGCAGCATTAAAACTAAAATGCTCAGGGGCCAGAATGTGTACAGGACCAAGGTATGCTTGGTCCAACTAAGAATCAGTAAAACAAAGCACAGACAATAAGAAATTAACATGGTATGGCCATATCCAGATTGCAGATAATAAACCTTGTAATCATGAACTACAAAATGTAAAAATAAATCATCTCTTCACTTGTAAGAAAACACAGCTTCATCAAAGCTAATATCCTGCAATGATACAAACTGCTTTTTAAAGGAACTGATACAATAGAATTCTGCCAGTATTAAGTTGATTGAGATATGGCAACTGTAGTTGCTCTCTCCAACTAAAAAAAGTCCATTACAAAATTACTTTTATATGAATTTCTATCCTGTTTCCATAGAGAAATATATCATTTTTATTCCCTGAAATTGGTTTAACCACTAACAGCTATTGGAATTTTATTAATTTCCGAACAAACCCTTACATTGTACAAGGTATGAAGCAAAGGAAGAAAAATGTGTTACTGGGCATTAAGTGGTGCCCCAATGAAAGTCATCTTCCTGCCCTTCATGCCTTTATTAGCAGTCTCAACTACACGGTCAGAGTTCTAGCCCATAACTTGAACATCTTATCATTTTGCAGCTACTCCTCTCTCCTCACTAATGGTTCAAGCACAGAAGAAAATTATACTCTCTGACAGTTTGGTCATGGTCCTATTACTCCTTTGTATTACTAAAAATTTTAGCACACCCTTTTATCGGGGGGTGGAGGAAAACAAGTTTTATTCTATAGAAATGCAGTGGGTAAACTCAAATTGTTACCATTTGGAAAGAAAGAAATTCCCTCAGGCACCCTAGGAAGCCATGCAAAAAATTAGTGTCTTAAAAGCTTTGTCACAGGAGTTACTTTTACAAAGACCAGCATTAAATGATGGTGCTTTTCCTTTTTGTTACCCACCTGAAAACTCAGAGAAGACTGAAGTATCAACAACAACTTTCTTTAAAATTAGTTGAATCTTTAATCTGTCTTAATGAAAGCTGATCAATAAGCAGTTGGCACACATATTAAAAATTTGAATTGTTTCATTCAATGAATAATGTCAGTGAAAACTGCCCTTCTCACATGTATCTACAGAACAATAAAAGATTGGAGGAAGGAAATCATGTGACATTTTATACCCATCCTCTGAAAGGTACTAATAATCTTCGGAGCTGTTGTGTAACCAGGGTTCATCAGTCCTAATCAACTTCAGCTCTAAATTCCCCTAAGGTTTGAACTGGCAAGAGCGAGGGAAGTTTGGCTCAGCAAGAAAATCTTGCAGGGAAAATGTCTGTATTTAAAATCAGCACTGCACTGACATGCTATAGTCCATCATACAGACAGTGACATATTTGCAAAGAGACGCCCAGTTTTGGCACAGCCCAGAGGCACCTCGTTGGAGGAAGGGAGGTGGAGGGAAGAGAGAGCCTACTTTCTGCTAATGTAAACAGTGAAACTACCATGCCAAATGTCCTAAAATGGGCAACAGAAAACTAGATAACAGCAGTACTTGGATGCATCTCACAAAATGTAGATGCATTAGGCCATTTACTTCTTCCTGGGAGCTCTGGTAGCCTTTATTTATGTGTATCCCTATTTGACTTGAGGCAAAATGTTTCTGCACAACTTCTTATCTCAAAATAGTATAGTTAAGGTCAAACTTAATAGATTTTGAAATATGCATAGCATTCAACACTAGCCCAATTAAAAATTATCTAGTTCCAGAGATATTTCCAACCCTACATCCAAAGGAGCAATGCCAGCAAAGACAGAGAATAGGGCTGGGTAGTTTGCAGAACTTTTAATGTTAAAAACACAAGAAAGAAATTGTTATTCAGAGATTCTTGGCAAACATGGTTTGCCTTCCTGTTAAACCAATTACACTGTAAATATAAAGAGAAAGGAAACACAATGCAAAGATTTTTAAGAACCTCAAAGTCTTGTGACTTTCCAAGATCACCCAACATAATTTATCTAAATTATTTCTAATTTTTTTTTCATATTATACAACATCAAAACCTAAATCTCAAAGTGGGTCCTGGAAATGAGTTTTTATCAAAATCCAGTCATAAATTGAGCAGCGCTACACATTCTCTGTACAGATAGTGCAGGGGAGAAAGTGAGAGGTAGAAACACTCTTTATTCTTTTTTTTCTCTTTTCTTTTTTCTGTCTGAAGTTGTATAGATTCTAGTCTCTGTCATGCTTTCATGATATCACGATTCTGTTCATTTGCAGAGAGCTGTGCTAATCCTCAAATTACTAATCTACTAATGGAAAATCAGACTTCAAATGGCTTGAAGGAAAAAAAGTCATGCTCACTTTACTTAAGGATGGCAATCTAAAAAGATTACAAGGTGATAAGAACTTTCTGACAGTTATAAAACATGAAAGATCTTTACAAATTGGCTTTTAGTTAAAGCTGGCCTTTGGAGCATACTGTGCCTAATGTTCATCTCACTTAAAAGTGTAACTGGGAGACTATTTTTTTAATTAAGCATTTATTCAGTGAGATTCTTCCTTTGTTCTTTTTTGATTTTTTCTTTTTTTTTTTTTCTTTTTTTTCTGCACACAGATGACAGTCTACTCTGATTCTTTATCACTCCAAAGTATCCGGCCAGCTTTTACTCTGACATTTCTTTGAAACTTCACAGACCTCTCAGTTGAGACCCATTTACTGCATGTGTTCTAGTGCAAGCAGTATTCCAAACAAGCTGAAGCAGTAAGCACATACACCACACACATCTGGGCTGGCTGGTTGTGCACAAGTTTATATGCACTTCAGTATATGCAGTTTGTGTGCAGAAGCGTAACTATCTCTGTATATAAACACAATACAAAGGTACTCTCAATCTCTTGTGGACTAGGCACACACAGGACAACTTCAGACAGCAGAAGTCCTCATAGCTGTCTAACCTACAACAAGTATTCAGGGAAATTGCCTGGTCTCAAACCATTTCTAAATATGATACCTTCAGGGTATTACACAGACATTTGGCAATGGCTGAGCTACTGGAAAAGGAGCTGCTTTTGTCTTTGAAAATCAAAACATAAAACACTCACTTTCATGTATGAGCAATTTAACCTAGCATTGCGTAATCCTTATTTCCATGTCTGTAGCAAACCCATTTGACATTTGGAGTGTTAAGCTTAACAGCCAAAGTGTGTTCTGCCCTCAGGAGCACCAGCAGCACAGCCCTCACACAGAACAGCAGAGCTGAGCAGGTCCTCATCCTCTGGACTGCCAGGTAACCCTCAAGTTTGACCCCTATACTACCACACAACACAGACTACCTCCCTCTGCCCATTAGCATGTTTGGGAACACACTGTAAAGAGAGAGCATGCTATTACAGCTCTTATAGCTTCATTTCTTCCAAAATTTTATATTTTTATTAGCTGTTCCATGATTCATTTTGCAAAAAGCAAGCATCAAATAAATATGCTGATAATCCTTCTGGTCCTTATTACAGTTTCTAATAATCACTGTATGATTTATCTAATGTATGTTATAACATACAAAGATGAAGATAAAATAAACCTGTGTCATATTTAATAAAAATCCAGGTAAAAGCTGCTTTGCAAAATAATTTCTTTTTTCCTATGTAAACTTTTAAAAATAAGATAACTCAAATTTCTTAGGCAACAGAGAACCTTATAAACAACATATTTTTACCTTTACTTCTTTGATGATCATTAGTTGGGCTTGCGAGGAAATTATTGAAGTTCTACTATTGTCTTTTAATATAGCTTCAAAGGAACATAAAACCTTCAAAAAGGAAAAAAAAAAAAAAAAGACAACAAAGAGTCAAGTACCTCAAACAGGTGACACTAACAAAGAGCTTCTCACAGTAAATGTCAAGTCATAGCAAGTCATCCATACAATAAAGAAACTAGGGCAACATCTGTGTAGGAGGTAGGAGGCAGTAACTGATCCTTACTAGCTGCATGCTCCACCACAAATGACAAGGCCTCATGCTCCTGTGGCCACAAATCACCCTCAGCTAGTGCGCTCAGTTTAAAACAAAAAAAAAAATCTGTGCCAATTTGGCCCTGTCAAAAACCTGACCACACAAAACCCATAAGGGTACCTCAAATTTCCTGTTACATTTTGTCTTCCGTTCCGTCTGCTCTTTTGGGTTAACCTTATTTTGAAGTCATTCAGACTGCCTGTCTTCATGAACAAAATTCACAGCAGGAAAAGAATAAAAGTCTTGGGATATGCACATTTTTCATTCACTAAGCAAAGGAATTCTTGCTGGATTTTAAAATCTAGTAGAAATTCTCCCTTCTTTCTATATCTGAATGAATTGTTAAAAAATCTTACCTAGATCATTAGCAATTGCAAGCCTTTGGTAACCATTTTATATTATAAGCATAAAGAATCCCAGCATTCTTAAATATAATTGACAGAGCCTTATCAATGGCTTTAAATAAAACATGTTATTTACTGTTGTATTGAAAGTTGTTGATTTTCTTAAAATAATGTCCCATGTGTTTATAGTCACACACACATATTAAAATGTTTTATGCTAAAAAATATGTAGATTACACCAACCAAGAATCATGACTGATTTGGCAATTAGCAACAATGTTGCTGATTGTATGACATATTTGTGAATCTTAGCTTCACTACTACAAAGACTGATTGAGTCAATTTCCCACTCTGATCTGATATTTTGCTCCACATTCAGAGTGGACATTCTCTTAACTCCATAAAGACTGTCAGGATAGATTTATAAGATAGGAACATTATTTTTACCTGAAGTTTTGTGTGATTTGTTGATCAGTATAATTAAACTCTGTACCAACAGTGTTAATTATTAGGGGAAACTGATTCCCACTTCATACAGAAAAACAAGATCTGATCAGTGTTAATTAGGCCTATACAAATTGGCATTTTGGTTGGGGTTTTTGAATCAGTGACACATAACCTTTTCATTCCTGAGCTGACCCAGCAATCACTGACACTGAATGATTCCACGTTTGGGATTTTTGTGCCTACCTTGTAGCTATGCTTCGTTATCCTTCAGAAGTCAAAGGAGTTCTAGACTCACAAGAGGGTTGTGGAAGGACAAGCTCTTGGGAAAATCAGTTTGCAGTATTGGTTATGAACTGGGCAAATGTTTTTCAGACATTTCAGAAATTACTGAAACAATAATGAGTAGAGGCAGAGTGACACAATTCAAGACCACCTTAGCTGTGTGTTAGTGAGGAATGAGTCCTTTTTCCATTATACAGAGTAGTAAACCTCTTGTCTTTGGACCATCCACAAATAATTCATCTACACCCACATTCAGGCACTTCTGTTGATCTGATTTTTCCAGAAGAGGAAACAACTTTGCCAGACATAAGTTCTCAGACAGGCACCCACTCCAAAAGATAGTTTTGGAGGCCAAGAGCTATTATGCAGACATTGATTCATTGTTCCGTAGTAACTTAGGTATTTACAAACAGAGAATCAGACCTGCCTTCAGTCTGAGAGCATAGTTACTGCTTTTCTATATCTGCAGTGCAAAGATAATTATCTTTCCCCTTAACCTCTTGCAAGCTTGACTTGCAGCAACAGTTTCATCAGTCCAAACTTTTTTTAAAATATAGGTAGTTTTGGGGAACATAAGGTAAATGTTTAACAATTCCAATGCAGGAAGCAATTCATAACTTACCTCAAACAACATTACACTGGAATGAAAAGATTTCCACTTAAGTATTTTTGTTCTAGAAAAGTGTATTGAAGTTATTATTATTCCACTGTAAACTACATCAGCAGAGAAAACATATCACGTACAGAAACTATTCTTGCAAGGATTCTCTTGATAGCAACCTTGTAATTTAAAAGATTGCCCACTTTCTTTTGGTTTTTCACCCATCCCTCTTACCCATCAGCTTACCTTTCTCACAAATTACTCACAATTTCTTTCTCCTCCTATGTGGCACCTCTAGCTCCGCTAGCTCCAGGATATTTAACTTTAAAGCAGTATCAGATCAGGCAACCTCTCTTATGCTGCCCCAGTAACACCAGCTTTAACATTCTACTACTGAGGTGTTCCCAAAAGCACTTCTCAGCCTTTTGGCACCCTCCCAGCAGCCAAGAACATTTCTGAAAAGTGATGTCTCAGGCTAACACTTCCTCTCCATTGTGCCAAAATGAAACCATATTCTACTGTGATGTGTGCAAAAATCCATCGTTGCTTATGGAGGTAGCTGGGGCAAGATCATTTTCATTTAGATGTATGAAAAATGGTTCTCATTGGTTTGTCTTGATGCATATGGTTTCTTACATAATTTTGTCATCTTGATGTTCCACTCATCCTCTCACAACATAGATTTCACTCATTTGCCACAACTTATTTAAAATTAAATATAAGTTCACTGAAGTTTTGGCTACAGCTTTATTCCAGTTTTTAGACATCACTACAACAGAAGGAAGGAAAAAGCAGCTGACATGAGAGATGTGTTTTGTTTTCTCTCAAGAAACATTGTTAAACTGATCACGAAATTCTGAATGAGTCTTGTGTTTTGCTCTCAACGCTATGAGTCATCTGTTTGTTCTCTTTTTTGTGCTTATCTTTGATGACCTACCTTGGTCACCCTCTATCCAAAAGCAGTAATTCACTCTTGTGGTGAATCACCACCCAGGATTTAGATGTTTCCAATGAGTCATACTTAACCTTATAGAAAATACAACTCTTAGGGTACATAAATTGTGCACTTCAACTATAGTGGGTTTAGATGTCCATGTCTGGAAAACAAAATTATATATTTCAGTGACAGAAGTGAAATAAAGTGTTGAACAGTAGTCCCTACTTTAAACCCTGTATAAATAAATCCATTTTTTAAAAAAATTCAGTTAAAAAACATTGGTCAAAGTATGCGTGAAAGAGAGCACCCATATAATTTTTTTCCATTAGCGTAATCATAGGCTTAGCAACCTCAGTAGCAAATAGTTCTAACATCATGTTCTCCATCTGCAAAGACTGATCATATCTAAAACTCTCACCCATGAAACAACAGAATTCATAACCAGAAATTCAGGATGAGCTCAGGGCCTACATTCCAGAAATTAGGCACACTCCAGTCCAGTTCAGGAAAACTTACTGTATTTCCTTCCACCTGCTTTTCTTTCCACCTTAGTATCTAATGTTAAATATCTGCCTATTGTTACAGGAATTCCCTGTGAGGAAAAATTATTTGTACTCAGATCCCATCAATTCCCATGAGAAGACCACCTGTAGATAATGAGAACACAGGCTAGATTTTTTTGGTTGGTTCGTTGGTGTTTGGGATTTTCATTTCCAATCTTAATTAGAAAAAAGAATTAGCTTTTCAGAACAATGAGTATCAAAGAGACTGGAATGGGCAACGGAACCAAATAAGGCAGCAGGGTTTGCAGGCACTATGTTATCAAAATAACTTGCTAATGCCAAAGGGTGTACTGGGGGTGCTATAAAACTGAAGTTTTACCCCTGCAGAGTAGATTCAGACTCTAGTTTTGATTTGTTAGCAGGACTACTCTGTCTGCTCTAAATGCCTCCTAAATTTGTCATAACTGGGTCCCTAATGAACCTTCATTCTCCATCAGTGAGCACAGCACCAGAGAGACTCTGACTCTATTCTCACTCATTACAGCTGAGACTGGGAAAAGCACCCCAAATTGCTTAATTTTCTGGAAGAAATAATGTAAAAAGACACAGAGCAACGTGTATCTTACCTGCATCATCTGTGAGGACCAAGTAAGTTTTAGGTTTTTTGGTTATAGTAAAACTGCAATCTACATTAGCAAATGTTCTCTAAGAATTTACTGATTACAGTGATGTATAATATAATAAGCCTTATATAGCTTTCTTCTTTTTAATCTCTGAAGAGGTGTGGAAAGGCTATTGACTTTTTTTGTACAAATTACTAAGTATCTGAATTAAGAAAGTGCCAATTAGTAAGGCTTTAACATATTTAAATGTTTTCAGATCAAAATCTTCAGTATCTATCTTTGTTGCATTAGATGTGGTAAACAATAGAATTTATACATTTTCTTAAGACACTGCTGCTGAAATATTCATCTTAAATGCTTGGTATATCACCTGTTTTCAGCCTCCTACTTTCAGCTGAAGGAAACAATGCATTTACACAATATAAATCTTGCAAATATAAAATATAAAAATTGGTAGAGCATGTAGGTATGTCTGAAGCAAAATGATTCTGACGCATATACCCTACAGGTACACTTTGTTGCTGTTTTTTGTTTGGACTTTAAAACATACCTGGACAGAAGAGCAAGACAGTGTTCTACTCAAAGCTAAAGATCACATATGTCAGAACATGCACAGCTTTTGTCAGTGTACAATATAATCTTTTATAATACTGCAATGCTTCAAATATTAAATAAAATATAATAAAATAAATATGAATAAATAATAAATAAACTATAATTAGCTCAGGATTGCTAATTCTCACATTTCAAAACAGTAACTCAGCTATTTAGTTGCATACCGTGTATTCTACCATAAGTAGGATGAAAAAAACAGGAAAATTAAGTTGCCTTGGACACTGATACAACAGCTATTTGAAAATAGTCCTGTAATAATAATCATATTTCTAATTGGAGCTCTGCAGAAAGGAAAACAAATGTTTTCTCATGACAAATACTGAACTGCATCTTCATCCACAGACAGTATATTAATCCTATATAGTTATCCATAAATACTGATTTTTAGGTTAAGCTTTATAATTAAATTGAAAATACATGTATTTACAGATCAAAAGGATACATGCATGTGTCTTCTTTTATTATTTTTTTTTTAATAGAAACCTTACCTAGTGTAATGCTTTAACAAACCTGATTTCTTTCCTAAGTGGGCTATGGTTGTGGAGTGCTATTCTCTCCTAGTACAAAGTTACAAATGAAAAAGAAACACTAAACCATTTGCCAGTGGCCAAACTTGGGCTGTGAACTAAAGGAGGGTCTTCCAAGTAATGTGTTAGTGCTCTAAGTGCTTAGACAAGCATTCTCAATAAGTGGAGAGTGAAACATCAGCCCCTGTGATCATGAAAATACTTTTCAAAAAATAAATAGAACATAAGTGAGAAGTGTGACTGTGCTGACAGTGCTCATGCTACTCTCACAAAGGTGTCATAAGCTAAATTTGAAAAGTATCTCGAATTGCTTCCTCTGTCGACCTCTTCAAAAAATAATAATAATAATAATAATAAAAAGGCAAAGCTTGGTTAACTCATGAAATGCTATAACATGCCCGGTTATACTCCTGCTTGTCCTCTGTATTATATCTGAATTTCCAATTTGAAAATATAGCAAGAGTGATGAGTATATCCCACTTTCATGCGGTATGTGATGTCACCAAGAACAATATGATTCACTGCCCTCCTTCCACTTATACTTTCATGCTTCTGAAAGGCAAACCTGGGTTTCTACAGTGATTTAATATCTGAATGAAGAGGGTAAACTGGAACTCAGAGGTAAAAGTCTTCCCAACATCTCTCATTTCTAAGATATTTATGGGACCAAACAGGAGATAGGCAAAAGCAAATTCAACAAAAAAAATTTCCACAAGTGTTCTGCCCTTGTTTGACTAATCAAGAAGATTAAACTTAAAAAAATAACCGAGCCAAAAAACAACTAACCAAAAAACCAAACATATAACTAGAGAAAATAAGTGGAAGCTGAATAGAAAATTTCACACATTTCAAGTATTCTCAATTTTTATTTATTACCAAGATCATACTGAATTTAAAATGAAATTTATTTTTAATTTCAATCAAAAGATGAAAAATAACCCAATTTTAATATATTATCTATCCTACCATTTCAAATTATTGCAATTGTAATTTATTTTATTTCAACATAATACAACCTCATCCTGTCTGAGAAATGCTTTCAGGCACTTGCTTTGAACCCACAATACTTAGATCTCAAATGACAATCCACACTTCTGCAGCTGGACAAATTGCTGGAGCTGAAAATCATCTTTCTTTTCCACCATGTAAAGCCTGCTTATTGAGCTGACATTAACAGCCCTAACTAGGCTAATACTGTTTCATATATTCCAAGCAAAAGTTCCAACTACTTTGAAAGAGGGCTAAGGTGAGAGTTTTGTACGCCACCTTCCACTGAGTTGCATAAATACATCCTAGTACTGACAAGGACATGGTCTAACCAACACAGGACACCTGTAGCTGAGTGTTTGGTTCATGCACTGAGGTCTCCCAGGTGCACCACTAAGAAAAACTGAATATCCTCTAAAAAGGAAACACTATTTACTTTATATTTCAAATAAATGGATTTTAATGTTTAGTTCTAGCAGAAAAACCTGCAGTTTGTGAGTTTTACTACCTGGAAATGTACCTCAGATTACGTATTGACATGCTGCTGCTACTCATAAATCCCTTAATGTTCCAAGTACCGTTTGTTCCCATAGTTCACAGTAACGTGTTTTTGTTATTTCAAACACCTGTAAGGAAACAATTTTTCAAGCACCTGTAGACCTTTCCAGCGAGACCTTAACCCCCATTCTGGCTGACTAAAATATGTTTACTGCATGTATCAGTTTTGTGCAGATGAATCTCAACACACAGCCTAAAGTACTGTGAGCAGAAGCAACGAATTCCTATGGCAGGACTTAAAATAATCACAGCCAACTTTAACCCTATGATTTTACCACTGCCTAGTTAAATCTAAATTGAGGGATATACATTTGCAAATGCTGACTGGATTTATTTGACTGGTGTAGTCATTCATGTTTACATTTGTGAACTCCACTAATGTTAGTAAGCTCCACAGGCAAATAAACAGTGGTTTTGTGCATATTGTTTCTCATTTGATTAGTGTGATGTAATACTGAAAATGTTGTACATAAAGCTGCATGATTTTTCTGAGTTTACAAAAATTTTAATGTTCACAAATAGTATTGAAACAAGACCACTAGAATCTCTCTCTCTTTAAAAGATACAGAGAGCCTTTTATTTTCTTGCCTACTAATAGATTTATGTCTTTCAGCCCAAGGTTGAGAGAAGGAAACTGCTGAGCTACCATAACTTCTGAGTTTGTTTCTTGTCAAACCTGTCTATCCAAGACCCAACTAAAACAAGCCATGGCTTTGTTAGGATGTGTACACATACCCTGTGTGACCTTGATAAACTCCACCAACTTTGCTCATAACAACATATTTGGCATATCTCAGGAACAGCCGAATACTGGCAGTTTGTCATGAACTGAATGATGAAAAGTGTTCCCATCCCTGGGAACAGCCTCCTGGAAAGATTTCTGTGGAATATCAACACCTCAGAGTGAAATTCTTCATTGAGCAATTGTTCTCAACTCTCACAGGTCTATATAATATAAATTGAGTAAGAAGTAAGCTAATAATCATTGTGTGTAGTAAGCTAATAGCTAATGTGCATTGCACTGCTGGGCTCTCTCTTTGACATCACATTCTTCCCATCACGTTGGAGTACTTAATGGGGAGCACTTTGTAGGATACTAGCAGAATAAGCAATAGAGACCACCAGACAGGTTTGCTGTAAGCTGAGTGGATGTTACTTTCATGGCAGATTACTCAGATTGTGCACTTAATTCCAGTAACATAGATCTTTATCTTTCAGTTTTAGACTTTGAATTATTATTGTTTTCTTTTTATCATGAACTTTGCAGTATGCAGAAGCCAAAAGAAAAAGACTTAAAGGAATTCAAGACTCATCGTAATAACATTATTTATACAAAAGAAATTTGCGAAATATATTTTTACTGTAACAATAATTTCACAAATAAATGAGTGTGTCCAGACTCTGAAATAAAATGAACTGGATTTCTATTTTGCTACTTCTATTGTTAAATATAGTTGTGAAACCTGTAAACTTTCTAAAATAGTGCTTATAACCATAGATGGCAACTAGATGATCTGCACAGGTAGTGCTCAAATATGACATGCACAGAACTAAATTTTAATATGTTAGAATAAGTTATAGTTTGAACTCAGATTTTAATGGACAATGTGTATACTTGTTCAACTTGGTACCTGTTCTGCCTTCAATGATAGTAGGAAAAGATTCAAAGACCTGATAGCGCTAAATATTAGAAATCAATTTGTTTTCCAAAAACATACAAAATACCTTTTGATTAACTACATAGTAATATTATATATAAAGACACATATATTTTTAATAGGAATATTACACAGTGTCCCACAGTATTTGAGCTGCAAAAATCTGCATACTGAAGTCTAAGATTCCCATGGTGATACAGATCCATACATTAAACTACCACTTACTCCTACTTGCCAACAGCTGAACCATCCATTCTGCATTTCCAGTACCAGTACTAGGACTTGCTTTTTCCTGACTACCTGTAATTCCTTCAGCATTTGGAGGGCTTCTGGAAAGATTTTAGCTGTGGAACGTTGCCTCTTTTTCCCTGTGCAGTCCTTTGTAGGAGAGCAGCAAACATACACAAAATCCAGTTCATTGGGTTCTACAAGATGCTGACTAGAAATATATTTTGATTTGAAAACAAATGTAAGATGTCTCTCTTCCAAATTTTTTCCTTTTTTAGAAAAGGTGAGATGTTGCCTGGTGAATTTCCATTGTCCCCTGTAGGAGACTGAAATGTTAATGTTTAATCACTGACAAGTGACCATTCTCAAAAGCAGCAAGTGCTCTTCTGAGACTGGGTTTGCAAAGTAATTGCCCACGTGCAGAGAGGGTGAGTATCCACCACTGGAGGCTGAAAGCTGGGTTTCAGCCAGATAAGGGAGAAGATCAATAAGATGCAGACACTGTGAAGGTGGGATAATGCTTTTTATCATGTGAATGTCCTCCCTTACTCAACCTTCTCAGGTGAAAAATTCCTCCCTCCGCGTTGGAGAAGGTATCAGGAAATTTGCACATTATCCTCAGGGTTTTCATCCCTTCTCATGGGGCATAACTGGCTCAGCCTCACTGACATGAAAGGCAGCTGCCATGTCTTACAAGGTCTTACATGCCCTACATGTCTTACAAGCACTCCCAGACTCATTTCTGGGACCTTCCACCTGATTGCACATGATCCACAGTGTTGCAACAGTGTAAAATTCCCCTCCTGCCAAGGGGAAGAACCTGGGCAGAACCTGGGCATTCTCACCCATGTTAACCCAATGAAATCTGTGTTTTGGGGGCTTCCCCATCTCTGGCTGATCAGGACTGCAACCATCACTTCAACCAATGAACACTGAAATTGAAACAACCAAGACTCATTACTAGGTCTTGGGGTGATGATATCTTTCTTCTCAGCTATCTACCATCATCCTTTCTTTCTCTTTCTTTTTTTCTTTTCCTTATGTATTTTCTTAAGTGATATCTTCATACTTTGATATCACTATATTTTCTAAGCATCTATCCTTTCCTATTTTTATATTGATATATTACTATAAATAATAATAACAAAAATGGCTGCATGCTTCCTATCCATTGCAGCCAAGTTCTTGTAAACCCTACATATACATATATATGTGTGTGTATCTATGCATACATACAGATATGTATACAAACTGGCTGTTCAGCACAGTTTCACTCTAATCTGTCCCCAAGGATCTATTAAAAAGAACCTGAGTTACCCTTTCCTTCAGGGACAGGTAATAACACCCACTAAGAGATATTGCTGGATGAAGCCAATGCTGTAGATTAAATAAAACTAAATTTTAGTAGAGAAATTATCTTCTTTCAAGAAAGAAAAAAAGTCTTAGCACACTAGCATGACAAATTCTAACATTCATCTGTCTTCCTCTGTATTCATCATATATAATAAGAATATTCATTTCATTGAGTTCTTATCCCAACATTTGCATGCAAAAATCCTTTAGTACAATGGCCTAGTACAAAGCCTTCTACTGTCCTCCTCTCTATGTGTCTCTGCATTATTGGCTTAGCAGCTCTGCATTCTACCCTCCCCTTCTTGGGATCCTCACAACAGATTTATCATTATCCAGCTCCAATTTCCAGCCTATTCTGCTTTTCCTCTCCTGGTGACATAATGTCCAACGTTCAATTACAGCATCTTCACCATACATCACACTTTCTTCTAATGTTTCCTCCTCCAATAAAACCTCCTTGGTGATCCACAACCAACACAATAAGCCTGCAGCATTTTGCTTTATTTCCTGCTATTTTCGAGCTTTCTGGCTGCTGTATCTATCTTCCTCAGGCTGGATATGGCACAGTCAGCCCTACTGCCAGATTTAGCATATTGCTTATCCAGTTCCCCAGACCACCCTGGTATTGCCTAATAGAGGTTCTTGAAATAGAAATAAGCAAGAAAAAAAAAAGTTGCAAAGTAAAAAGTGAACACTATGAAATACAATTAATGAGTGCTAATTAAACACTGGTTTGAAATAGAGCTTTGGTCAATGCCATTGGTTACCAAAAATGATTGTTAAGCTGGTGAAATTTACAATCAATAAATAAAAACATAATTCAGTTCTGAATATTTCTATGAATTTCCTCTCTGAGGAAAGTTTGATCCCAAACACAACAACTAAAAGGCATATATTCAGAGTCCTTCAAAAAGAAGCAAATGCAAAATTAGTCTTATTATCACAAACCTTTATAGTGAGGAAATATGACAGAACTCCACATAAACTAGCAATATGCAACACAGCAGTATAAATAAAGCTGTTTAAATGAGGTTTCATCAAAAGCAGGATTAGGGCCACAGCAAATTAGCATTTCCTTTAAGTAGCTTAGGGCAAAAAGCTTCTCAAAAATTGAAATATGTGAGCAGCTGCAAATAAAGACAAGTAATAATAAAGCAGTCTACAGAGATGGAAACCAGTGCACTGCTATAGTCTGTAATTTGATAACTCTATTGAGAATATACATAAATATAAGTGTGTTCTAATTAAGGTATCAAGGTTGCAGTGAAATGATAAGCATATCTTACCAGCTCATACAGAAGATCATCATTCAGCTATTAGTCCCCTCCACAGCTGTCCAAACCAGCAACAGCTGTATTCACTGGAACCACCAAGAAAGTGGTGGCTGAATTAGCTTTGAATTCCTACATCTAAAGGACAAATGAGGGGAAAGACAAGGAAATTAATTACTACAGCTCAATATTCCATAATCAGTTGAGCTCTCTAGAAATTTCCCCATGGGATAGTTCTCCATTAGAGAATGCTGCTTCTACAGAGTTAAACGTAAGTTTCATCCAAAAATGCAATGAATAATCACAGGAATTGTTATAAATATTAAAGGAGTATTTACATTTCACTATAGCATACTCAATTCAACATGAAATTGCATCAGAACACAATAGCAATGCCTTTATCAGAGGTAAATATTTAACCTCAAAGAAATGGAACATTTTGATACAGTCAAAATTGGTTTTGGTGTATTTTATTTCACCCTGGATATCATAACTTTTCCATTCCTACTGAAATAATTACTGAGCATGTCTCTTTCCAGGCAGCAAAAATCACTCATCAAGGTTGTAATATGGAATTGTAATTAAAACAGGCAATACAATGAAAGTTTTGTAAACAAAACTGCAATCTCATATAGCAAAAATGTATTTCTCATATAGCAGGAACATAATAGGCATTTTCTATGAGTGCTTGTGTAAAGATGTCATAAAATTACTGAGTTATCTGAGAGAGAACAGGAAACCACTGGGAACAGAGTGGGAAATGATGTTACCTGAAGTTCTTCTAATGTTGGTATAAAGCCCTTCCCACACCTACCTGGTTGTATCAGAGTGCACCAGAAAATTGAGGGAAAATAAGCAGAATTTCCTCCAAAACAGAAGACAATGGTAAGGAAACAGATTTGTACTGGAAAGGTGCAGATACTGTACAAGAAAGTAATGGCTGATTTGAAAACAACAGCAAGGTTTCAACAGCAATTGCAAACAATTTTCTGGAATGAATATAAATGAATTCTCATTTTCCTCCACTGTTTTTGTTTCTGTTATCAAGATAGAGATGGTAATATAGGAGAAGGAAGGTAGAGGATGGAATTATATACACAGTTATAGGAACTATCTAAATAACATTCTGATATCTCTTGAATTATTGTCATAAGACTTCATACAGTGATAAATCAGTGATAAGCTCAGAGAAAAAGATAATATCAGAGACTACAGGAATCAGAAAAAATACATGCAAGTGGGAGTTGGAGAGCAGAGACATAAAGTCAATACAGAGTAGTGTCAGAGGAGTTTTCCTGATGAAGGGATAGGAGTGCAAAGTTACTCTGAAGGACATAAACCATTAGAAGAGCCTAAGTAAATAAAATACTTGTAGCTCATATCCTTCCATGTATAATTCACATAGAAGCTGTTTGGTGCTCAGACATTGTAATGAAGTAATATTGATAAAGTATGAAGGCATATCAAGTAAAAATACATATGTTAGTTGATTCTCCTAACTTTATAGGGTTCTATGCACCCATATAATACATATAACCATGAATTTTTAAGATTTTAATTATACTTTCAGTGAAATACATGGTTTTTTAATCTCTCCAAAGATGTACTCTGCCATTATGTGTGCTTTGTGCCGATATCATCTGTGAATTGACTGTAGTTGGGAAAATTTTGCTGAAAAGATCATTTGTTATTGAACTGTGTTCCTTCCTTGAGACTTCTGTAGCTTAGAAGAAACTACAGGTTCACATTACACAAAAAATCCTGCAGAAAAAGACCAAATTGTTTTTCCAGTCTTGTTTACTAGCCTTAAAACAAAAATAATAAGCAGAAGTTAACATCTGAAAACTTTAGTACGGATGAAAAGATGACTCTATAAATGGCCAGCTCATGAGCTTGCCATGAGTAGTCTGTGTTCTTGGTCTGAAGGGTTCTGTGACTTTCAGATTATTTGGTACCTGTTGTGCTGAGATGGAAAATGGCACTGTCCTCCATACTCTCATCATCTGGGTTACTCCTGACATGAATTTAGGTAAGACTCAGGGACTGCCTTGAAGAAGTTCTTGGAGCAAGTTGTTGTGCAGCTTCATAGTCTTTACTGCTGTGGAGACTGGGAGCTGTGCGATCTGTGCCTCTGTGCTGAAGACAGTTCTGAGTTCTGATGTCATTTAGGGTCCCTCCAGAGGCCCAGTCTCATTTCCTTCTGTTACAAAGCAAGCAGCTATGCAATGTCACATCTGTGTGCAAACACCTACACAGCACAATTGATTAAAAGTCAGGTTGATGCTTTGAGTTCACTAAAGGCCAATTTGAGTTACCAATCCACTTTCATTTTTGTATCCACTGTAGAGGAAATCACACAGGTGATATCCCAAAGAGACTGCGTATTTTTATCCACACGATGTATCTTTCCTGCCTGGGGATTGCTCCCTTGTCAGCAGCCCTGTACAAGTTGTTTTGCACCACTGTGACCCTTAGGTATATTAAAAAGCTAGGATGAATATTTCACCCATCAGTGGATCCTGTGTTCTTTGGAGCTGCGGGTCATTGTCTTGGATCCCTGTCTATTTTCGGAAATCATTGCTGAGAATTCTTGGATTTTGGCCTTTTCTGTTGATATGCACATGATGTATGTTGGTATATAGCCATACTTCTTTGTTCCTGCCCTAGCACATTTTTGTCAAATCTAATAATTGGAATACATGTGCAAATGTACAGAAAATATGGACAAATTCCTTATAATCCAGTTTCCAGGACGAATATTTCAAAGTTATGGTAATAATAATTAAAAAAAATAAAATGGAAAAAATATAAGAATCAATGTAAAGCTATAAATTAAAATATATTTCTAGTTATTTTTGAGTTTTTGCAGATTAGGGTCATACTTCTGCTGCTTTCCTATCATCATGGAAGCTAATAAAAATTTGACTTCTACATTTCTCTTTTTAAAAATCTTTTCTGCTTCAATAAAAATGCAAACTGCCTATGAAAAAAAAAAGGAAGTTGCAAAGTTATAAGAAAAAGGAAGCCCCTCCTGTGCTAGTGAAAAAAAGAATGTGCATCAATCACACCATTTTGCTTAGGCCTGTTGCTGCAAATTTCATTCATGCTCAGCTTTTATATTTAGTTCTACATTTATGTTAACGTGTTTTGTCCTAAGTTCTAGATATATATAGACATAAGTATGTCACATACATATATAAATGTATACAACCACATTTATAGGTATACATACAAATGTGCTTATAGGAGCTTTCTCGTCAAGTACAATTTATGACTGTTTTGGTTTCATATTCAGATTTAAGGAAGTTCACTTTAACAGAACAGAACCTGACCAGGTTAAAAAAAAAAAAAAAAATTGCCTGTCTGCATGTTTACCTTCCTCTTGCTCCCTTCAAAGTTTAAGGGGGAAGATGCAATTATGAGACATCAGCCATGCACTGTCTTCTTATGAACTTCTGTCTCGGGCCTGCACGGCTAGGTTTTGGTAGTGGCGATTTTCACGGGGGTGGTTTCTGTGAGAACCTGCAGAAGTTTCCCCCAGGTCCAACAGAGTCAGTGCAGGCTGTTCCAAGACAGCCCTGCTGGCCAAGGCTGAGTCCATCAGCAACAACAGAGGGAGCAAACCTCTGTGATAACAGATTTGCAAAGATTAAAAAGTTACTGCACAGAAACATCCGGAGAAGAGAGAATTAGGCTAAATGAGAGAAACTGCCCTGCAGACAGCAAGACTGGTGAAGAAGGAGTGGAAGGAGGTGTTCCAGGTGCCGGAGCAGAGATTCCCCTGTAGTTTGTGGTGAAGACCCTGACAAGGCATGAACAGTGTAAAATACTCCCTCTTCTAAGCTTTGTTTTTGCAGAACTTTTCTGAGTTTCTCAGCCTTACCCTGGATGCGTAAGGAAAGGTGAGGAAAAAAAAGCATCTATGTGAAACATCAAGAGGAGTCAAATTGCAGTCAAGTTAATTGAACTCAAACTTCAACATGTGCTTCAAAGCACTGCAAAAGGGATCAGGCTGAAGTTTCTTAAATGGGATCTCAAAACAATAATATGTTAAGGCTCTTCTGTTTAAACACTTGTTTAGACTAGATTTTCTTGCTAACACAGCTATAGAGATTAAACACCTGATTTTCAGTTTTCAATATACTGTAAAGCACACCTATTCTATGAAGAAGCCAGGATCTGAGGATTAATAGAAGCACTGATTCATGCAGAGACAGAACAACGAAGGAAACAATCCTCTCCCTCCCTTAGGTCCTTTGTCTGGATGTAAGTGAAGATTTGGCACATCTCTTCAAGTTTCCTCCATGTCAGGCAGCTGTCAGAGCAATATTTCCAAACCCAAGACGAATGCCTGGGAGCAGCACTGTGCCAGGCGGCAGCCCCATCACTCCTCTGCCTACACAGGGCCTCCCCAGTGTCCCTGCAGAGCCTCACAGCCTAGGCTGCTCTGCACCCCAGCCTTTCCAAAGCTCTCCCACAGAGTCTGCGTCTTCTGTCCATACCGGATTTTCACCCTGGAACAATCTGAGGCCATCTCAGGGACTCCATGGGCGCAGGATTCCTTTCCATCCGTTAAGAAGCCATGGAAGCTCTCTCATCTTTCAGATGTGTGCATTTGACAGGCTAACCTCATCACCATTATCTACTTATCTCTCAGCAAATTTTCTCTTCAAGGGGTACTTTGTCCCTCAAATGGTATTTCTATTTATTTAGTCATACAGTAACCTGATATTATTTGGGCAATTAATTAACAAGATGTAAATAAATAACAGAAGAAGCTACATACTGTGAGGCTCACTGCCTCTTAACAAGCTTAGTTTTTTACAAAAAAGGAAGCAGTAAACAAACCACAAATTCCAGTCAAATTCTATTTACATTTTTGGTAGATAACTCTGTATATGTTTTGTTATGTTTTGCAAATAAGACAAAAGTTATCTTCATTAACTTCATGAAGCTTAATTTCTCAATGAAAAAGCCTAGGGTATTCAATGTGTATTAAATGAGAATGTAATTTTCCAGCTGTATTACTTTGATTTAACTGATCTTGTAAAATAAGTTGTATTTATTATTATCTAAGGCACTGCATGTCTGTAAATATGCACCTGTATGAGTGTTTTGCAGAGTCACCACTGCCCCAGAACCAGCCTGGCAGCATGGACAGACCTTTCCCTATGCCTTTTCTTTGCCACAGCCCCCAAGAGCTGGTAAAACCATGTGGCATTAACACTCACTGGGGTTAGGCCAGGCACTACAAGTGTACTTTGTTCATTTCCTCCAACTACGTCCCCTTGCTTTGGGGACAGTACAAGGACAATAATACTCTCCTTGCACTTGGTTTTAAGGGAAAGCCAAAACACATCATACTTGTGCAGGAAAGATTCAGAGATGACAGAATTATGGAATGGTAAGGGTTGGAAGGGACAGTAAAGATCATCTAGTCCCATATCATCTATGCCATAGGCAGGGACACCTCCCACTAGACCAGGTTGTTCAAGGCCTTTATCCAAACTGGCCTTGGATGCTTCCAGGGATGGGGCATCCACAGCTTCTCTGTGCAACCTGTTCCAGTGTCTCACCACCCTCACAGTAAAGAATTGCTTCCCAATATCTAACCTAAACTTCCCATCTTTCAACCTGTACCCATTACTCTTCCTCATGCTGTCACTGCAGTTCCTGATGAAGAGTCCCTCTCCAGCTTCTCTGCAGGCCCCTTCAGCTCCTGCAGAGTTGCCATGAGGTCTCCACACAACCTTCCCTTCTCCAGGCTGACCAGCCCCAACTGTCTCAGCCTGCCTTTGTAGGGGATGTGCTGCAGTCCCTTTCTCCACTTCATGTCCCTCCTCTGGACTTGCTCCAACACTTCCATGTCACTCTGGTGTTGGGGACATCAGAGCTGGACACAGCACTGCAGTGGGGTCCCACCAGAGCAAAGTGGAGAAGGAGAATCATCTCCTCTGACCTGCTGGCCATGCTACTATTCATATTTTTATGAAGAGCAGTTACCCAAAAGTCTTATTTGTTTATATTAAAGACATGTAAATTCTTCAATTTTATCTTTGGATGGAATTCCACCTTTATGTTTTGGTGACTATGTTCAGGAATAATATATTAAGTAGTCTATTTTCATCTCCATAATCTTTCTTGGGTTTTTGATATTAATCATCTATGATCTAATAACGTATCATTCTAGAAAGATACATGTTCCAACTATTTCAAAATTCAGTGAAAATGGGCCAGGTAGCTCTTTTGGAATATCTTGCAAATTAGAAACAAAAATTTGGTTGATATAGATTCAAAGTGCACACTGTTCAAAGACTTTAAGTTACTAGCAATGACTTACAGGTTACTAGAAGGCTAGAAATACATCATTGATACATTTTTATTATTTTTCTAACATTCTTATTATTTTTCTAACATCTTAAAACATATATATTCCCTGAAAACTTTTGTCTTTTTTGCCGAACACCCTGAGAGCACAAAACTGGTCATGCTGGCTGAGCTTATCAAATCCAACCCCATTAAGGCAAATACATCACAATCTTACATAACGGTTTTTCCACACTGATTATTTGTAGATGTTTATTGTTTGTGCTGTTTCTTTTGACCTTCTCCACTTCTCTACTTTTTCTTCTTTCCTTTCTTGGTTTCTGGCCCTTTCCTGTTTTGATAATCGTTTTCTCTTTCTTGATCAGTTTCTGGAAGTTTCAGCCTCTCCCTTTCCTATTTGTTTACAGCTGTCTCATTTTTTTGCTCCTCCTTGGTTCTTCTCCCTTGATGCTTTCTCCCCTCTCTAAGATGGGAGAAAATGTAAGAGTCTTGCTGGCTTCACTCCTTGACTTTTTCCCCAGCAAATTTCCCTGGCTTGGGGGTTTCATTATCTCTGGTTTACAGCTTTACAAATTAAACACTATGCATGAGTTCCAGGTGATACCATGAAAGCAATGCCAATAAAAAAATACAAAAATATGAGCTCAGATTCTTTTGCTCCTCCTAAGCAGCATATTTCTGACATGTAAAGGAAGTAATATCACCTCAAACTTTGTTATGTAAAAAGTAGGCAAAGAAGAGTCCTTTAGTAGCAAGCTCCCTTCCCCTTTCCTTGAAGATTTTAAAGGTTCTCTAGTATTATTCATTATATTTGTAGGCTGAACATTCTTTCATATTAATTAATCTGCTCCATTTCATTCTTGCATAATTTTGCTATGAAAGAACATAAATTTTAGAACATTAATAAATACTGGTCTTATTAGAGAAATTTGACATCTATATTTTTTTTTTTCTTTTTTGGTAGTAGGCCGAGCATGAAGATTTAGTTTGCAAGTCTTTCATATTTCTGCTAATGTAAAATGACAGTCTTTCATATTCCTGCCAAAACATAAATTCTTTAGTCTATTAAAGACTAGAAGTTGCATCTGTATAAAAATGACAGACTATATCACACTGAAATTGACAGAAAGGCTATAATGCAAGGGAGATGTGGCTTCCTTAGACCTCTCTGCCTAGCTAAACTAAGCTTGTCAAGGAAGTTGTATTTTCTCTATTACAATCACCTGTTACCTGTAACTATTCCTACTACTATATATCATATCAAAAAACTATTCCCTTTGGGAAGGCATTGACTCTTTAACCAAAAAAAGTTACAATGCTATCACTCTTGCCATGACAATGACACTTATACACCTCTCATCATCATAATTTCTGCCAATGCATTAAATCAAAAGCTGTTACTCTGCAGAGCACTGCATCCAGCAGTAAAACAAGAATACTTAATGTAAGGAATGTGAAAATATTCATTTGCTAACTGTTAGAAGTGAAATACCAGACTTTGTAGTCCTGACAAATCTACAACTACCTTTGAAAGAAAAAGTGTTTGCTTATCTATTTTTTTTCTGACTGATCTTTACTCATTCATCGTATAGAAGCTGATTATCTTCCTTTTTCTTTAATTTAGAGAGCCGATTTCAAAATCCTGGCTATCCCTACCTTTTTTAAATTGCAGTTCTGAAGGAAGAATATACAGAAAAATTTATTTAAAAATGTCTAGGAGTCCTTGTTTGTCCCTGTTTGGTGTCTAATTCTGGTGGTCTGTAACAGTTTCCATCAGTACACCTAAATTAATTTACAGCAACTGACTCCTGTGCTTGATAAAAAACTACAGCAACAATCTGAAAACTTAGCTTCTCTTTCAATTTCTTTGTCATTATGCCTACTAAACCTAAGAAAATGTCAAAAAGCACTTGACAACAAACCAGTTGATTGATTCAGTGGATTCTTCAAGCATCTTCCTTACCTCAGTGGTAATACCTTTGTGACAAGAGTCAGCTTTCTCCCCCAGATTTGGAGACACTGTGGATTCCAGGTAAAACAGAGAATAATGGCAATAGCTATAATGTATTGCCAGCCCAACCTCAGAGACCATAACTCCTTTTATTAACGAATGTTCCAAACTAGACAGAGAAGTCTAAATTACAGAACAATAAACTGAGTAGTACAGTAAGCAGTATGAGATAATGTAAGTAGGAGATAATAATTACTACTACAACTCAGATAAAATTATTCTGAATAAATGCATAAGAATATTTACCAAGTAATTTTTCAGTCATTTCTGCTCAGAAAATATATGTTGGAAATGAGATGTTTTAATCACAAAAAGAAAGCAAAGAAGAGGCATTGTCATGGAGTCTTACACTCAGTGACAGTATTTGCACAGCAAGGAAGATAACATGAGAATGAGAAACAGAAAATAACATGTGAAAGGAAAACATTATAAAAATAAACTATCTATGGTGCAGTGGGAGCATCTGATATCAGACTCACAAAGGCACTGCACTGCTTGTTATACAACTCAGGATTTTTCAGAAATGGCACAGGTGAAATGCCTTTAAAACATCATGTTCTTACCAAAATCCAGGCACCTTTAGCTACCCCATTCTTTTGTGTCATCCTGGCCTTCTGAATCCATGTTACTGATTCCAGGGAAGAGAGGGGAGCAGTGTCTTGTATTTATGGGTACATGTACACCAGGCAAGAGGCTCATGTTGGAGCTGCTGCCCTGTGTGATGAGTCCTCCTCTGCTCCCTTGGCAGCACAGGAGAGACACATTTGCTTTCTCAAGTCCTATCCTTTGATCAAATATTTCTCCTCCCCAGAAAAAGGCAAGGCCTTGATCTCGTGTGTTTTGTGGGGGGTGTTCAGTACACAGACAGACCAGTGAGGCAATGTTAGAGTGATTCAACCAGATGTCAGGGAAATCCTTTATAAAGCACAACCTCAGCTGGGAAAGGGGGTTCTACAACTAAACTCTTGTTAAATGTTAAAACATAACATGTGCCAGAATGTTTCAATCCAAGCAATTAATGCTTTAGATGTTGTCAGATTGGCTTTGTTGATGAACAATGAAATTAAAACCATGTTTGTTTGCATTGATTGTTTATGTCAAAAAAAATTAAATAGTTTGACAGATGCTATTCAAGCTTCACTGAGTGTTAGATTCTCAGTCATTTAATGAAAGACATAATTTTAAGCTTTTGCAGTTAGAATAATAGTCTGATTAACATCAACAATAAATATAATAAATATAATAGCACATATAAAGTAAAATTATAAAAGTTATATAACAAATCAGCATTGTATTAAGGAGAACTGAATAAAAAGTCTGGGAATGCTGCAAAGTTAATAAATAAAGACCGTATGACATTTCTTAATGCAGTTTTGTAACTATTGAATGTCACATGTTTACTTTTTTGTTTGTTTGTTTTCACCAATTCATTTACCTTGCACATGCCTGACAGTACAACTGGAAACTGAAATCAATTCCCAGCATCAAATGATACCTGCAGAAATAAAAGAAGGCTTTCCCTGATACAGAAAGATTTAAACTACTGAATGACTGATAAATACAAGTTCTGGTGTGAAGCTCAGACAGGTTAAATAAATGGATTTTTCAGAGACTATCAACATTCAGTGTTAATAGTGGAAGTGATGGAAGTCCTTAAAAAACAGATTTTATGCTACCACCATAGAGAATTTTTTCCCAAACATGCATGACCATGTATGACTTCAGCTTTAGCTTCCAGTTCTCACAGTCTAAAATTATTTTCCCAAATTAATGGGAATGAATGCATTTCCCATACCTAAGATTCTGAAGTTTGAGTAGGGAGGGTGTATTTTTTTTCCAGATAAACCAATAAACCAATAATTTTAGGCAATATGTCTCCCAGGGCAACAAGATTATGCTGCTTCAAATAGGGGGCTCACAATATTCCCAGAGAAATTGCTCCATTTTGTGATGTAAAATAGGCATTGAAATTCAAACATAAGGTAAGCACCCTAATCAACCTTTTCAATATTCTCAAATTCTAAAAGTCAACTACTATTTCAATACAGAAATTTTTATTAAAAAAAATAAAAGGAACTGCTTCAACAACAGAATTCATTATTTCTTCCCAATGTCAGTTAAACCTATCCTAAGAGCTGAAACAGTGGAACTGATGTCAGACTGAGGAGAAAATTATCTAGTTCTCTATCATCTTCTGTAAGCATCTCAAATGCAATAATTTCAAAATAAAAACCCCTTCACAGTTTTTCAGTTTCAACCTTTATTCATATTTTCAATCCAATTTCTTTTTATATACCAGTTGCTATTCAGAGTGCAACAATCAAGACCACAGGTTTGTGAGTGTTACTACTTTTACGAAAATTCACATAGTTAAATCTGGAACTGAAAATATATTATACAACACACAGAAAAATTAATTCTGATAAGACTTGGTCATGATAATTCATAAATGCAACAGTGAAACTGTGTCCTTCCATTGACAATAACACTGAAAAATTTGGTTTGGTATTTTTGAAAGAGATATGAGTGCAGTGAGAACACATGTAACAAAGCAGATGAGAAACAATGCTGGAAGCAGTCAATGAGCAGCCTCAGGCACTTCTACCTCAAAATCACTCCAGGTCACAGTCCAGCAACAGAGTAGATGCTCGGTCAATAACACACCTTAAAGCTAAAATTACATACTTCCTTTTATCTCTAACTAAAAAATACCCACCCCAATTTGTATCAAACGAGGCTTTTAAAGTCTCTCTTTAAGAAATACAAATATTACTCCAAATCTATGTAATAACTGTTAAAACTACTTCCAAACAGTAGTAGTATGAATATGTAATTTCTAAAGGAGGCTGAGTAGACCAAACAGTCATTTTTAAAGCATCTTACAAAGATTCCACTAAAACCTAGAAACTCTACTAATATAATCCACATACTTTTCACATATTCATCTTTTCCCAGTAGTATTTTGCACTTACCATATTACAGCATGTTTTAACACAAAAGATAGGTAGGGTTCAGTGCACAGAAAGCATCAAATGATCATTTTCATCTTATTATTTTTTTCACTCAGTATCATTAGTTTCACTTTCACTAAATTCAATGTGGAAAGCAAAGCCACTCATGGAATCAAAGAATTGTTAATCCATGTTACTTTGGATAATTTCTTACAGTTATTACTTTGCAATGTGAAACCCCTCAAGGGAAGAGAAAACTGATAGATGTAATAAAAAGACTACTTTGTGAAACATATTATTAAACTGTATGAAAATTCAGCATGCACAGTTTAGTATTTCCAGGTGTTTCAAAATCCAGAGTCATTGCAAGACAAACTAAATGTGTATGCTGTAGTTGAATACCATACTTTTTCACTGGCATGAGAAGCTGGGAAGAGAAGGGCAGAATATGCAACAGAGATTCAAGACCCAGGAACTATTTAAAAGCCTTGGAAAGAAGCCATTATGAACACTAAAATGCCAAATAATATTTGCATTTAGAAGTTCACCACCTTTAGCTGCTAAATCTAGATTTCTGTGAAGGCCTAAAAAGAATTCAGATGCAGAACCTTAGGGATGAAGTCATAGTAGGGTTTCTGAGATTCATCGAGTTATGCTAACTTTAAAAATTTTTATTTCAAATCCATCTGTGGTTTTAAATCTACAGCTATTACCAGATAGAGTAAGCACTAGTAGAAGATAGTGAAACAGAGGGAAGAAAGAGCTGGAACTTAAAGCAGGGAAGTGCAGTAGCAGTGTCATTAAACTTGGTGACTAAGCCCTGTTAAGAGCATCCCCACCCAAACATGCATTGACAAAGTTCCATTTGCTGCTGTAATAAACTGAATCTTAAATAAAAAAACCTTGCTCTTATTTACAAATGCCACACTGTAGTAGGTTACTTACTGCAGATGGTTCTTATTTCAAATAGCACGAAACTAAAAGAACCAAGATACAATTTTATGCCATCATTAAATCTTGACTCCTGAGGTACTGTCACCACATTTTTGAACATGTGTATTTTAACATGCTCTTGGAATTTTATTTGGAGCATAAACTGTTCTTTTCTATTATCAAGGATTTTTTTTCTCTCAAACTGCTTGAGGTCACTACACTACAAGGAATTTTGTGATCTGAGACAGCTAACACAGAAGCCTTAGGCGCAAAAGGAGAACAACTTTGCCTGAGCCTATGTGTGTAAAGCTCTACATCCCCTTTGAGCCTGTGTGCGTCCCTCACTTCTCCGCCCTCTCTTCTACATTAGGCTTAGGTGATTATAGGGCATGGGTTGCAAAGGAGGTGGTACTAATCTTTGTCAAGTCGTGATCTGAGGAAATCTTTAGCACACAAAAACACAAAGACTGATTTTTAAACACTGAGACTAAGCAATGAGCCTTTTTATGGGAGAAGTTGCATTGCAAACCTTCAGAAATATATGAAAATTAATAGCTTAACTATTCTGTTATCATGATACATTTTTTAAGTCTGTTCACACACATCTAGAAGAGGTTTTGCAAGGAAATGAGGTAGAGAAGAAAAATAAAGCAAATCTTTAAAACCAGATCCTTCAGGTATATCAGCTCACACATCAAAAGTACCCTGAAGAGCCTTTCTGAACACAGAACTCAGTGAAATTATTTCATTTGCAGTTGCCTACTCCAACTTCAGTTTAATGAAATAAAATTAATATTTGAACTCACACCATGTTCCTTGAGATTCCCTTATTACATCCACAGTGGCTCAGAATCACTCAGATTATTTCATGAATGTCAAATATGAAATATATAAAAACATGTTTCACTTTAGAAAAACAGCCAGTCGAGAAATTTGTGCTGAAAAACCTAGCTTGAAACAGTATTTGCTGCAATGTCTGATTTTTAGATGTTAGATCTCCAAATAAGAGACAATTACCAAAACTGTATACTCTGAAGAACTAAATTATAAATTTAAATGCAGACAACTATTAGGGAATAATTTACAAAATTAATTTGTGCACAGATTAGTAGTGATAGTTTATAACAAAGAAAAAAACACAAACACTATAAATATCATATTTATATGACCAAAAGTAATTGGGATCAGAAAGCCACACACAGAGAAATAATTATCAGCTTCCTAGTCACCTTATTTTCTACTTAGCAAATATTATACAATTATCCTTTAATATTAAAAAGACACATTAACTTATGTGTTGACATTCAAAATTATTCTACAGAATAACTGTAATACTCTTCCTTTGTGATATGGTTTTATGGTGGCTACATGATATAATTAGTCATAGAAGCATTGAGAATGTTAATTTCAAATTTTTGTGCTTGTATGCTTTGAAACTGTGGACTGTTTGCTACTTAGCTACCAACTTTTCCCAAGCAAGTAAAAATGGGTTTGTTTCTGATTAATTATTGGTTTCTGAAACTGCATATTTTCTAGAAAAGAACAGTTACAGAGGTGATAGTTTCATTTCTATTATCTGCATGAGCTGAATTGTCAGAGAGATGGCATAAACTCTCAGAAAGTAATGATAAGATGAAATGTGCAGGTAAAACAGTAGTTCCATCTTTCCACATATTTACACTAAAGGATTATTTGTAGCTCATAGCAGTGTCTCCTACGACAATGGAGAAAATATTTAATTAAATGGTCTCTATACTTGCACTGTAATAGTCAAGTGAGTGCATTTGGGTGTATTCTTTGTGATTGTGAGATGTGGTCAGCAATTAACTTTCATTTTAAAATTGGTTGAAATGGGGTTATATCTCTCAGATGTGATGCCGATATTAGGTACAAATTAAAATTCACATCAGAACTAAAATCATGTGAACATTGTGCCCAGGACTTCACCCAGAGCAAATTAGTTGAGATCAGAATTCCATCCAGGTCTGGGATCTGTAGCCAGCTGTTCTTAACTGTGGGAACAGGAAAACACTGAACAAATTGCTTCACAATCTGCTTTGTCTTTCTTTTTAAATACATAAAATACTGACTAAAATTCTCCAAGCCTACTTCATCCAAAGTAGCTAGTTGCCTAGTATTTAATTGCAGGTATAAATGCAAGACTTTTGGGTCTGATCTTTCAAATCACAATTTCAATACCTGCATCATCATCCATAGCTTAGCATTTTCCAAGTGAGAACACAAAGTATTAGCAGATAATATTGTTTATAAAGGAAAAAAAAAAAGAAAAAGAAAAAAAAGTCACATTTATCACATTCTAGCACCAGTAACCTAATAAGCATAGTTGTTAAAATTGGAAGCACAATTCTGACAGCTGACTGACAGCAGCTACTTACTGATCATTTAGCACATGATATTGTTGTTAGATGCCTAAAGCAAGAGAAGCACCAAATATAATATAGGAACAGGAAAAAAACCCAGTAAATATTAACAAGCATTGTGAAACACGTAGTGAACACCTGCAGGCCAGGACTTGCAATTGGGTTACGGTAAGGGGAATGGCTAGAGCATGGATCAGCCGAAGGCATGGCTGCTGCAGTTACATGTGCAGGGAGTGCAGCAGGGCTCTGCACACCAGCCAGGCCACCGCAGGCTCCACAGGCAGCACAGCCACTGTGCACACAGCCACAGCGCTCTGCCAAAGAGGAACTGGAGCTGTGAAGTATCAGCTCACCGAAACAGAAATAGCCTGTTCTGCCAGCCACCTGAACCACCAACGCAGAGCTGTTCGGCCACATGTTTGGCACCACGTCAACCCCTCCTCACTGAGTTCCCAGTCACCCCACTGGAATGAGTGCTCCTGCCCACAGCTGCAGTCTACCAGGGTAATCCTGCCAGACTGGTCACTGTGCCTGGTATCACATGCAGATGTGTGTGATGGGTGAGGGTAAACTGCTCCTAACACTCCATCTGACCACAAGACTGCTCAGAAATATGACAGTGAAAAAGAAGGCATTTCTGGGGAATCCAGGGCGGGTTATGGCAACTTCTGAAGTATAGCATACTTAAATATGTCAGTCTGAAGAATTATAACTGATTTTTGGTGTGATGCAGCTACTCAGATTGTATAATGGCTAATGCACACCAGAAGTGCATCATCAACTTGTTGATAGGCATATAAGTGAGAAAGCACCAGCAGCAGTCAGAGATTATGATAGTCTAGTGATAATTACACCACATCAGGCAGCAAAAAAAATCCAAGAAGGTGATGGACACTTGACTGGAGTGATTGATCTTCATTGTTCACATCTGATTCTTTGGGTCTGTACCCAAATTTGAAAAGTCTATTCTATTTTATGCAGGAAAACTGCATACAAGAGATGATGACCTATTTTTCTTCTCATCATCCAACCCTGATTTTTCAGGGTCTGCTGATATTACACATTTATTATGTACAATTAATATGACACCCTTGTTCTAATACATATATTTGAAGATGGCCTTCTCTTGTCCCATAGCTTCAAAATTTGGGGAGAAGCAAATATTTGTGGGAATCCTAGCCAGCAAAAGCATTACAAGTATCAGTTTATACTGCTGCTTTAATTTAACAGCTAAAGAATTAGCTTTGATGAAATATCTCCCTTTTTCTCACTTTTTCAGCTTTGCAGGTGACTCCATCCCAGTGCAGACCTGATCCTTCATGCTGTGGCTGCATGGCCAGAACAAAACAGAACAGTAAATCTCTAAATTTGTGGAGGAAGAATGAAGAATTTGCTCTGAGTTATGTTACTAGCTCAGGTTCAACTGCCAAGAATGAATTGGGAAGGTGTTCATTTTATAATGAATAAAGAAAATTCAAGAAGAAATCTGCTAAAACTGAAAAGAAAATTATATTTTCTCTCTGCTAATCGGATTTGGAGAATTGGAAACAGGCAGATGACCTGAAGAGGAAAGAAATTGTGCAAAGATTCAGTCATTGAAACTCAAAGTCCAAGTTTTAGACAAGGCAAAAAAGAGTTAACCCAAGGAGAGGTATAAATGGCCCAGCCCCTCTGTTACTGTTTGACAACTCTTTCTAAATACAGTTTTTTTGTAGCACTTTGAAGTCTTGTTCATTCATTCTTCCTTTAATTCAGTGTTTAATATGTAAATGGGTCAGAAAAAATGATAATAACTAATAATTCTGAGAATATTGGGGCAATCTACAGCATTCACAGCAAGATTGTTGACACCCAAGTACATTTTGCCACATATGCACATAATGGGCAGAAATTAAATTAATTTAATCTGGTGAAACTCCACAGAATCCATTGAACTTAACTGGCTTGGGCCCTCTTGTGAAACTTATTGCCAGGTCTGGCACAAGTATATACTGTGTTATCTATATAGTTCTGTCTCTTTGTAGTACTGAGCAGAAAATGTAAAGGTAAAAAAGGATTTTCCTGTTCCAAAGGTGAAAAATCACTGATCTCTGCCATATACCAAGTGACAAAAGCTGGTTATCAGTAGGTTATGCTTTATCTCCCTCTAAACAGGACCTTATGAATTCCAACAGAACATTATGTTGATTCCCCCATTATTTAAATTTATAAAAAGTCCTGATGCTAGTACAGATACACCAATCATTTATTCCATTGACATGCTTGAGAAGCCAGATTTCAGTGTACCAGATTTGCAAGCAGTGAACTAGTTGTTCTCCATCTATCAATTCTGACGACTTAGCCAGCATGCAGAGAAAGACTTACCTTCTACCCTATATTCTAGCAATGATTTTATCTTTTTCAGCTGCCGAAATCTACAAAGATAGGATGGTTATATTTTTTAAAAGTAATCTTGCTTCTGACTATGCATGTACATATGTGCATAGCTCTACTTCATGCAATACTAGAGTTAGGTTTATTATTAATTTTCCAGGAAAGATAAAACCATACATAATGCAATACCAGAGATTTGATCAGGATATCTTTAAATAATGCAAAGTGACAAGAATATGTATCTCATTACATGCATTATCATTACAAAGTAAACAGTGTATCACCTTGGCTAAAGTCAGTGATTGGTTGTTTCATTTCAACCTTGGGGTAGAGGACATTTTCCAGCTCATTTTTAACGTTATTTCTTCCAAAAGAAAAAATATATTTAAAAGGGCTGTTTCTTCATCACTAAAATTACAAAATCTGAGCAGTTATCAGCTTCATAGAGGAGCAATATCTATCCTCACAGGTCATTAGAGGCAAGCACAATTTCTGACTTAGCATATTGCCAAGAACATCAAACTGGGACACCAACTGATAAAGCATTACTTAAAAACAAAGAATAATAATTATATTTACTATCTAGAATTCTTTGCATGCAGAGGACACATTTTCTTTGTATCTTTCTGAAAAAATGCATACATACATAATAGATGCACAACTGACACCTGATTTAAGAGAAAACTCATGTTTTTTCCCAGTGCAGCCATTTTCTAATGCAATACATGGATATAAATTCTTTCTTATCACAAAGTTATCAGAGGCTGCTAATATTTTCTATCCCAAAGGAAATCTGGTAAAGGAACTTCTAGCTTTGCATTTGCATCTTTCTTACTGCCAGAGCAATTAGCGCAGCTTTGTGCTGAACAGCAGTGTTTCAGGTGAAAAAGCTGACATTTCACTGGAGACTTCTGGTGACATAACAAAATTCAAGGCAATCATCTCGTAAGAGAACATCTCTACAATTCCTTCCACTCAAGCTGTCAATTAAAACATGGTTTTACTGCATAACTGGCATGAAATTCATAACAAAAGAACTGCATGGCTTCAGAGTCATTGTATATGAAAAATTACTGTGTGACACCTTGAGAAAAGAATCATTCTAGTGCCTCGATACCATTATCTTCAATATCAAACTGCAAACTTCAATATCCAACTCTGCCATAAAGTTGCAAACATTAATAAAAAAACCTCAAGAGCTGCTAGCTGCTTAGTTTAGATGTGATCCTGGTGTTCAATAAACATAAACATGCTTAAATACAGCTTGAAAGAGCTTCAGTACTTGATTTCCTCACAATAAAAAACTAAGATGGGAAATCTGAAGACTTATCCTACCACCAATTATACTAAAATCTTGTGTGACTCTTCTCTGGGTTAGGAATGCCTCAGTAAGTTCAGCAATAGCTTTGACCTTGGTTTAACACTTGGGTTGAATATGTCAAGAGCTGATTCCCATTTTCCTACCTTGAAAATTTTCTCAGACCACCACATCATGAATGCCAAAAGTTTTGTACTATCAGTTTGTCTTCCCCAAAGAATTTCAAAAAGGCGTTGACAGGAAAGAAGGATTTCCTGAAGTACACCTCATTCTTACCTGTTTTCTCTTCTACAAATACATATAAAGTAATAGTTCCTTCTCTCAAAAAGAAAACCAACCAAGCAAACAACAAACCAGCCATGACAATGATATTTATGTAGACCAGTGTTTTAGAGAGTGTACCTACCCGGGAATAAGTATATGTTGCAACAATACACATCTGAAACATTACACTTAGGAGAAAAAAATCTAAAACTAACGTAATGCATGAATAGACAAAGAATTTGGTTAATTTGGCACTCTGCTGTTCTGGTGAAAATCCTCTAATGAAAACCTAGTCAGCAGAGAAAATTATTCCCTAAAAACATGAAGATTTTGATCGAAATTATAATAAGGGACATCCAAATTCATCATTCATTTCAGTTCAAAATCTAAAGGCATAAAATCTCCAAGAGATGAACTCTTGAGGGTTCACAGAAGGATGATACCCATAACTTTTATCCATTAAAAATAAGAAAGCCGCTTTCATCACAAGTCAATAAATGCATTATGCAAGATGAACTTTGCATATGCCTAATAGTAGAATTTATAATATTAAACTAAATATGTGTGAACAAAGAAGTCATTCAGTATGTAACATGCAAAAGCAGTTAATCCAATCTCAATTCCAAAAAGGAGAAAAGGGTTTCTGGAATGTATTGTTATTAGAAAACTGGTGTTTCCTAATAAGAAGCCCAAATGAGTGTAAAAGTCATCTTTAAAATGCATGAACATCTGGACAGTGCTAAATGAAAACAATGTTACATAAACAAAAAATAAATTTTCTTTCTCTGTCTCATGTCTTTACTACAGAGAAATCAATTTTCTTGACACAAGTACATTGATGTAATTGATAAAAGGTTTAGCTGGCATATTTGTCCATATGTGTAACTTGGAACTGATGCAGCTTTGCTACAATAAAACAGTAAAAGCAAGGTTCTGCCAGGATTTTAGTGGGCTGGCAAGTTCTAGGGCTCTCT
The DNA here is from genome assembly GCF_001522545.3 of Parus major. Classification (NCBI taxonomy): domain Eukaryota; kingdom Metazoa; phylum Chordata; class Aves; order Passeriformes; family Paridae; genus Parus; species Parus major. The sequence goes on along the minus strand of NC_031799.1, from coordinate 54,042,616 downwards.
GCAGAGTTACTTTCCTCAATCTCTGTATATTGGTGAGCCAAAAATTCACATAGTAATATAAAGTGTTTCTTCTTTGACAGCTACAACAGCAGGCAGAATTCACAATGTCCAGCAGAGAACTAGAGAGCACCCTAATCTCATGTCTGATGCATTAAGACTAATGAGTGCAGATGGAAATCATCGTTCAGCTAATTTCTCATACCATTCAGAAAAATATTAAAGCTGTAGACATCCAACCCTAGAAGTGTTCAAGGACAGGTTTAGTCCACCACCTGGTCTAGTGGAAGCTGTCCCTACCCAAGAGGTTTGGAACTAGATGATCTTTAATGTCTCTTCCAACCCAAATTATTCGATGATTCTGTGATTCTAATACCTATTTCAAGAACTTTATATAACTTCTCAAAACAAGTAAATAAGTTGGGTTCAGTAAAACATGTCGACAAGGCAGTCAGCTAAGGATGAGTCAAATATCTAATAGTAGTATTTGTACCATGTGACATTCCTTAGAGCACACCAGCTGCCAAAAATGTATTGTGCTTTGTACCAAACCTACTTCCCCATGCAGACAACTACAATACATTCAGAAGCTAACATAATGCTGAAGACAATGTCAAATGCAATCAAATCCTAGAAGTTCTAATTGCCTAGCAAAACTTCATCAACTTCTTTTAATTCTCAAATAGTGGAATGCATACTCATGGTTAGAAGAGGTTTTCTCTACTGTGAATGAAGAAACAGAACATCTGAGGACAAAATAAAACCTGGCACCTACTTGAAGTTAATAAAATCCTTTCTAATCACAGTACATTGATTCTGATACTGTTATTTAAGTAGAAACAATATTAAGCATAGAGAAGAATGTTTAAGACAGTAAGTTTTAAAATAGGCTTCCTTCTTCTGACTCATGACATTCTGATAGAACTTTAAAATAAACTTTTTCTACTTATTTAATGGAAGCTGAACCACATTTTAATTTTCATTGTGGCCTATGAATTTAAGCATCCATTTTGCTGGGATACATAGGGAATATATATATTATACATACATATGTATGTATATATGTATATACATATACCTCCTATATGTAGGAAGATGTAGTTTTGTGGTTGCCACTCAAAAGCAAATGCTGTTCAATTCATGTCTCAGCATGCATTCTGGATATCTGTTGGTACCCAAAAGAGCCCAACTGGCTCCAAGAGCACCTCCCTACCCCTCCCTCCATTTCAGTTTAGATCTGCTTCACTGCCATTGGCTGGGGGAGGGAGACAGAAAAGAGATGTTTTTGTTTGACATGTTCTGTCAAATCTCAGCCCCTTTCCCCCATAACATTGCCAAGGGTTGGCTCAGCAACTTCAGGTTCTTCCTAAGAAGAGCTTCTGGGCTGCTGATAGCACAGTCATCTTGAGAGAGGCAGCGAAATAAAGAAAACTACTGCACATTATTTTTCTAGTGCCCAGGCACTAGAACTTTCATTAGAACAGAGAAAGAAGAAAATCTCTATAGAAACATTAGAAAATGGGGTGAGGGGGGAGAGGGGGAGGCATTTGCCCGGGATTTTATACTTTCCATCTTTGGTTCTGTGTGGTCTACAGTATTCTAATTTTATTTTCTTTATCTGGTGCTGCTATTGTAAAAATTACCTCCACTGTTTTCTTGGGCAGTAGAAGAAAGTTAAAGTAGATGAAAACTGAATGGGAGCACAGACCCCCGCCTTGCTGCTTTTAAAAAGTGGATGGATTAAGTTACTAGAATAGCACAAGCACATTCCTTCGAAGTTTTTGGACTTCCTGACCCAAACACTGTCTTTTATAGCTCTCAAAGAACTGATCAATAAGCATAAGGGGATTCTGCCTTTATAAATCAGCATAACACAGCATACTGATCTTAAAAAATTCCCAGAAAATTTATTCTCACACAGTATCCTGGGATTTCTCAATATTTCATTGTCTTTTCCTTATTTTTTAATAATTTCTGTTGAACAGTTTAATTTTGCATCTGATAAAAACCGAGCCACTAGCAACATATGACCAAAAAAAAAAAAAAAAAGGCTGCAAATTCAGTGCCAACTGATCACATTGTGGTGGGTTGCTCAGAGTTAGCAGCCAGGCACCCACACTGCCTACACAGCCTCTTACTCACTCCCCACAAGTAGAAAAGGACAAAAATAGGAATAACAAGAGCAAAAAATTTCATGGATCTTACCATCACAGGCAAACGGACTCAACACTGGGAATTAAACTTAGTATAAAACATTAATTACTGAATTGAGGATTGTGAAACAAAAGAAGAAAAGCAATTAAATGCCTAAAGAAGACATCTTTCCTCCACCTTTCTCAGTCTCAGCTTCACTCCAGACAGCTTCCTCCTCCATTCCCAGTCTCCACATCTCCTACTACCTCTGCAGGTTATGCTGAGGCAATAGGCAGTGCTGTAGGTTGGGGTCAGGGCACAGTGTGTTTCCTCCTCCACTTGTTGCTCACTCTTTCCTGCTGCTTTCTTTTGTACTTGTTTCCTCTGCTCCAACATCAGACCTCCACAGACTGCATCCCTTTCAGTTATGCCTTCAGGTTCTTCAGCCACCTGGAGCCACGTGTGTCAGGAAAATGCAGTGCAACTGAGGAAAACCACTTAAAAAAGAAAAAAAAAAAAAAATCACACCAAAAATCCTTAAATTCTTGGGTCCGATATCCACACAGAAAAAGCTGACATGAAAGTTACATGGACTGTAAGTCTATTTGAACCATTAAAAAGAACCCCATAATCCATATTTTCAGCAATTTTGCCTCATGTCTTTATAGTAAATTTTATTTAATTCTTGAAATCACAGAATGGTTGAGGTTGGAAATAGCCTCTGGAGGTCATGTAGTCCAACTTGCCTGCCTAAGCAGGATCACCTGGAGCAGGTTGCCCAGATCCATGTACAGACACCTTTTAAGCAACTCCAAGGATAGAGACCCCACAGCCTCTTAAGACATCCATGCCAGTGGCCAGTATTTGAGATTATTCAGGGAAATTAATTGGTTCTCCACACTCTTTCAAAAAGTTGTAAAATGTTTTAATTAATTTAATTAATTTAACTAATATGATATATTTCTGCTCATCATATCTGGAGCAGCAAAAATTTTCAGCTCTTCAATTCAGAACCTGCAGGCCAGCAATAAATCTACACTTCTATCCAGTTGGTTTTCTCTTAGCTCTTGTTCCACATTTCATCAATTGACCTGAAATGACACCTTTATATTTTTTTGCATTACAGCATGTCTTCACATCAGATCTACTTGAAGTGCTCAGTCCTCCACAAGGAGTGCACTAGCAAACTCTTTCTAAGAAGTGTATTATGTTTTTAAACTTTCAGTGGACCATTATGTTACATTTTCTAACACTTGTGAGCCTCTGAAGAGTCAGGTGCAGTGACATGTCATGTGTTCCTACATGGCATACAACATTCTGGCTGGCAGCAGAACGTCAACTACTTCTGTGCATCTTGGATTTGTATCAATAGCTGTTCACAAGCAGCACAAATTCTTTTTGACCTTTTAATTTACTTCCTCATGGCTGGCTCCCTGGAAAATACATGTATTTTTAATTCAAGGACTTCAAAAGGGTTTACAGCCACACAGTGTAACATGATAAACTTTATACTGGCATACCACATTATCTTAACTGTTTTACATTAGGAATCAGGGGAAATATTTCCTGTATTATAGACTTGTATTTTCAATATCCAGAGGACAGGATGATTCGGCAACGTTAGCTAGAAAAGATGTATGGAAGGCAATGTAATTATTGTGGCTTCCACTAATGAAAAAATATGTAGTCCTCTGAACAGAGAATATATTAATTGTACACAATAGGGTCTGTTTATCTCATAAAGTCACTAAAAGAAACATACTGAAAGACAATTGTACCTTGGTACTATGTCAAAGAAATTTTAATATGTTTCTCTTCTTTTCTCTGATTTTAATATAAAAACCAGTATTTATTGAGGTCATGCCTTTGTTTAGGGAATCCCTCAACAGAAAAACTACACTTAGTTAATTCAACCTTGAACAGGACTTTTTTTCTATTTTAACTAAAAAATCTTCATATCAAAAGTTCTGAAACTTGTCACTAGCTTTATCTTCCTGTGTCAGGTCAACAGTCCCAGGTAACCCTCGCCAAAATTACAGAAACATTCTCAATAATACAATCACTTTCTGTTTCCCATAGCCACACATTTTAAGTTGTGCAAATGAACAAAAAGAGAATAGAAGTTTTATTTGATAATAACATGCTTCATGGCAATCAACCATATAACAGTCCAGCTTTTTAGGCACAGAAAATGAGAACATACAAAACACAAAAGACATGATAAATGATTTTAAAAAATAAAAAAATTGCATAAGCACGTACGTCATCAAAATATTTCAGCAAATTCTGGTGAAATGATGCCAGCTATATGAGATTGACTGTCGGATTTCCTACTCCATACACATAAAGATGTGACAGGAGAAAAACAAAATTTATGACTTGACATTTCTTGGATTTTTAAAATTCATTTCATCATACTAGTGCCCATTTTCATCAGTTCAGATTACTGAATAAACAACATACAAGTGTTATGATGCAACATAAACACCTGACCTGTAAAAATCTGATCTACAGTAGGCAGCCTAGGCCTCAGGAAACACAAATTACTGAAGGCTCTTTAAGTGGACTGAAGCTGGCGATCAATGTTTGGAAACAAGTTTAACACTCTTCAATGCAACAGAAAAGCATGAGTCTGATGTGCTTCTCAGTTACATTTGGAGGAACTGGATTGTTGCTCCTTAAAGGTTACAACAGTCCAGTATTGGTTTTTATCATGACGTCTTCACTTGTCAGGATAATCTTGTTATTTCCATGACTCAGTATAGAAACTTTGGAAAATAAATATTATTGCATGCTTTTCCACACACCATCTCCTCAGGGAAATGCAGACAGTTGTGAGCCTCCTCACCTCAAACTTTATGTGTGTTTTAAAGTAGAGAACTGAACAGAATGTTATCAACTGCTGCCACATATTCTGGGATATTTTTATACCCTGGACTACCTACTGGATTATTCTAATAATTTCTTATCCTATACAGCTCAAAGCTGAAGGCAAATTGACTGCATTATCACAGTATTAAGAAGGCTTTGGGACAAAACGACAGGATGTATTTGGCTTCCTAAGAAGGTAGTGCAGTGTTTTAAATGAAATAACTACAGTCTCATAAATAACTATTAATCTTAATGTCAGTTTATCAAAATTCTACACACAGAGATAACATTATTTCAAGGAAATTTAAAAAAAGGTACAACAAGAAAAAAGAAGTTAAAAGACAGTTTTCCACCAGTTTCTTTATAAACATTGAAATGCTATATTTAAATTACTGATAAGACTTATTGTATATGGGCATTTGAACACCCATGTATGGACATTTTTCCCTTTTCCTGAAGCAAATTTTTCCAGTCTAGTAAATTGTTTAACAAGTCCTAGCAGCACCAGACATAGCAGGCCAATATGTATTAAAAGCCAATATGGCTTAAAAGATGTCCAGGTAGCGGAATGGTAGAATTCTTCATCAGGGAAAAAAAGTATTCTATTTTAAATCCTAAAAAACTAACAAATTTAAAAAAAAAAACAAAAATAAAAATCAATGCAAAATAAAGATTTTAAAATCACCTATTCATCATCAGGAAATCCCTTAACCTCGATTAGTATAGCTCATGTCCTACAGAGACTGATTTTGGAAATGATGGCAAATGCATGCATCCTGCTTACTCACTGCAGGGATTATTCAAGAAAGAGGACAACTACAATTTTGAATCATGCAGTTGTCACCATAGTAACATGCCTATCTTTAGAACAAACATCATTCTTACAGTGTTTACATTTATCAAAAAACCTGATCTCTATGAACTTAATCTTAAATGACAGCATCTCCTCTCCATTCTCCATATTTGCTACTCAAGTCTTTTATTTAACATGTACCTAAAGACTATCCTGATACATATATCTTGCCTATAGCAAGCCCTAGTTGTTTTCAGAATACAAAACTGATTGCTTTACTCTTGTAGCACTGTGACCATACTCCATAGATCCTTGTGGGTCAGCACAACAATTTGGTCAACACTTTTCATTAACATTGTTCTGATGGAAAGAGCTATTCTTCTCCTCTCCAGCAACAGGCCGTTACAGGGATGTCTAAAGCAGGCACCTGAGCTGAAGCTCCAAAGAGGGCTCTAAACTTCCAGCTGATCTTCACAAGCCTCTTTTCCTGATGTTTCATCTGTTTTCAAATAAAGCTTTGTTCAGCGAGCCCACCTGTGGTGGGTTTTAGCACTAGCTAAAATCAGTAAGGTACTTACTCATTTTCTTGCTGTGAGATATGGATTAGGGAAAAGGCAAAACAGGCTTAAAACTTAAAAGGAATAAAGAAAGTTTATCAACAGGACTACAAGAATAAGAAACCAGAATAAAACCTCGAAACCTTTTCTCCCCCCACCCAACCTTTTTCCTTTCTCATCGTAGAGACAAAACCTGGGATGTTAAAGCAGTACCAACTATACAATAGTCTTTTTAATCAGTCTTTGTAGAGAGAGGAGTTTTCTCTTGTCATTCTATGGGGAGTTCTCATCGAGAAACAGTTTTCTCGTGGCTTTTCATTTCCATGCCTGGCAGCCGCCAAGGAAAAAACTCTGCCATCGTGCTTTCCTCCCATTTTCACACCACTCAGAGGTGTGTTCATGGGCCATGAACTCAGGGGGTATTATTTTAAGGATGTTATTCAAAGGCAAAGGTTCTCTTCATCTGTGATGTTTCTGTGATCATTTCTGGGAACAGAGGTTTTCTTTTCTCTCTGGGGGCAAGGGGTCTTCATCAGCTCACTCTCTCTCTGTTCAAGCTTCTTATGGGATCATAGCTGCTCCACCATCCACTTAGCTCATCAATGGATATCTCTGCTCAGATTTACAGTTTGAATACTCATTCCCCAATACTCTTTCATGAATTAAAGGAGTTTTCCAGAACATTATTGTCCATCTCCATAGCTCTAACAAAAGAACATTTCAGCTTATTAAAACATCTCCTCATTCTCCTTCCATCTGAGGCTTGACTCTCCTACTGACCTTGATGTTTCATGCTGTCTCTTACGAGTCAATCACTCCCACTTTCCTCTCTCTGTAGAGGAGATTAACTCTGCAGGTCTCATCTGTGTAGTGAAAAGGTTAAATCTGGCCCAAGCCATGGCCAGGTATTCACGGTGTCGGGTTTCAGCTCGGCAGCCCCTGGAAGGCAGTGGACAGTTTTCGGCTTGGAGCCATCAGAGCGGCCCATGGCGGGGGCGAGAGGGTATTGACAAGTTGTCAGCAGCCATGGCCCGGTCCAGCCTAGGGCTGGGGCCCCCCGGGAAGGGTTTCAGCCACCCCACTGGAATGGGACCTGGAGGATTTCCTGGGAGGGGCTGCAGCAGAGCCCGGCCCGGCCTAGGGCCGGAGGAATACCCCTCAGTCTCCATCCCCTACCTGGGAGCTGCTGGAGTCCGGCCCAGCCCCTGCCCAGGCCGCACAGGCCGCGGGACAGCGGGGCCAGCTGCACCAGCACTCCGATACCTTTCAAGGACGCAAAGAAAGAGAAAAAACTTCCTGGGCTTTGGGTTTTTAAAAGGTGGTATTTACAAAGGTGGTCGTACTCTTCAGTGGTGCAAAATGCTGTCAGTTCTCAGATCTGGCCAGCTATTGGGCCGATCTCAGTAAGAGAAGAGACTCCCAGCAGCTTCTCTCAGAGAAATCACTTCCATGGGTGTTTTCACTTTTTTTCCTAAATGCCAAACTACCACATCACAAAAGTAGCTGCCCACAAAACACCTAAATCCACAGAGCTGATAGAGTCCAGAGTTGAAAAGTAAATCCGAGCAATTTAGGACAATACATCAAGAATGAGATTATTTACTTTTAAAATCACAGTCTCTAAAATATACATCCTGCACTTGTTAGTTGTTTTTTTTTCTTTAAATTACATAGCTTGTTGCACAAACACATCAGTCTCACATAAAGCAAGAAATACCTTTCCACATTCTGATTCAAATGTCTTTCCTCTCCCTTAAGTTATACTCCCACCTCTCAGATTCTTTAGTTTGCATCACATTCTTCCACAATCTGATCCAATGAAGGACCAGTCTATAGCCTGGTTTTTTTCCTTTGTTTTGAATGTTTTTGCTGGTTTGTCAGCAAAAAAATGTCAAAATACATATGTTCTTATCAAGACAATGATACTCTGTTTCAGGTTTTAAAATAAACCTTAAACTCAAATCTAAAAGCAAGGATGAGGGGAGAAAAAGTATTTGGGGAAAAAAAAAAAGAAATTTTTCATTTTGAAGGTAGTAGAATTACCTTTCTCAGGTAAATAAAATGTAGAGATAGATAGACATATTTATATGTAATCTGTATAATTTAGCTGCTACATACTTTTTTGTATAATTTCTTGAAATTATTAGCCTTCACAGTTTTATTTTTCTGTTTCATTTCAACAGAATTTTTAATTTCAAATGGGGAAAAACTTTTTTCATCAAATTCTTGCATTTTTAATTAGAGCAAATGAAAAAAGGAAGTCTTAAACAGTCTGAATAAGGACTTACTCCTTGCTTTCTTACTAGGTCAGACATGTCAAACTATCAAGTTTCTGCAGTTCTATAGCAGCCTGTTAGTTTTTAAATACATTTCCAATCACAACAATATTTTTTTATCCTTCTGGAGCTATGTTTACAGTCCATAATATCTCTATGAAGCAAACTGGTCAAGCTAGCAAATACAGTAAACAATGAAGCAAAATTAGCAAAATACTTGTTTTCTTATCACTTTAATATATCTATTATGGTGTCCTAGAGTATTATAAATGTTTCCTGAGAAAAACTTCACACTTGAAAGTCATCTTTTGCTGATATATACTGCAAGAAACAGTCATAAATGTGAACTAGTGGGTGAAATGTTAAAGAGAAAATAAACTAAATATATTCATAACACATTTCATCTTCTCAGAGAAAATCAAATTGTCCTGACAAAACATGAAACATGCCAAGAAAGCAAAAGGATTATTGCATTAACACAGTTCATCAATACCTGGCCTTTGGAGGTCATTACAAGAAATGCAATAGAAAGTTAAAGTAATTTTGTAGAATTAAATTCTTCTTTTCCCAAATATGAGCAACTACATACCAGTGATTTACAAATGTTTAATTTCACAGGCTATAAATCTCAGAGCAAATTTCTCTGCATTGCTTCTGACACAAGTACTGAGAAAATGCATAATATTGAGCTTTTTGATTACTGATGATGAACCATCTTTAGACCATAAGCAACATTTTATTTGCATCAGTTACACTGAAAGCTTAAATCTACATCAGCAATTGGATGCAAGAGCTGCTCTGATTTCATGAGTGTCAATAAATTACAAATACATGACAGAAAGGCATATAAAAAGTTGAAAATTACGACAGTGTTCATCCAAAGATGAATGAAAATATTAAGAAAACTTTACAATTTATGCTGTCTTTATGTAATATAAACTTCCTGCATATAATGGAGGCTTGCATAGTAAGACATACAGAAATCTTAACCTTTCCATAGTTATTTCATTATACCTTTTAGTCCACTATATCTTGGGTGCATTTGACTAAACCACAATTTTGCAGAGCCAAACCATTTCAGATGACCACTAAGTCATGTCTGCAAGACCCTTGTCTCTTTCATTATGCTTGCACAGAGAATCTCAGCCTCCTATTTTCTGTTGGCCTTCCTGTCACTGCTTTAACCCGCATGCAAAAATTTTACCAGTTTGTTATGTCATGTGTCACATGTTGTAATCTGAATTACAAGCAATTGCTTTAGTAGATCAACATTTTCAGAGCAATATTTAGACATCCATTTAGACATGAAAACGTTTCATCGCCAACAGTGACTTAGGGTGTTGAGATTAAGTGGGAGACAAGGGACATAGAATCAGGAACACAGACAGTGAACTCTACAGGAGGTAATTGTCATTGATTTTGCCCCAAAGTTCAGTTTCTGACTCTCTGGTATAATAGAAAGAGTAAGGCCTTATCAAAGAGATCTACAAATGTGTTGGCAACATTTTTTAGGTACTGAATCAGTTAGAAATTATGAGAGTCTTAAGCCTGATGTGGATATATTATCACAAACCTTTCCACAGAAACAGGCAAGGAATTTTATTCCATGCCTCCTAAAATGTTTTTGCAATTCCTTTAATTTGTCTTAATAGTTCAATATATTTGGCCATCTTCAAACTACCTGTGAAATTTGCCCAAATTTCCACATTTCAGCTACTCATTTTTGAAGAGATAATAAATGATAAGAAAAAGTCTTTATGCGTTATCAACTTCACATGCAGAAATATTGACTATGTAGGCCAGAACAGGAGTAGATGCCTTTCATTTCATAACCTGATTAGCCACAGAGGAGTACTAAATGAATCTGAGATGCGTGACACATCCAGTGGTGTGGTGGATGATATTTCTGAGAACAATGTGGAGAATCATGAAAAATTCACACAAAACCTCCCTGTGTTTTGAGAAGGGATGATTCTCCATCCCCTCCAATAGATGCCAAGTTTAAAACGCCCTTTTTTTTTTTTTTCCAACTGCTTGTACACATGTAACCCAAACACATATATCCATGGATGTGCATCACAAGGTAGCCTCAGAAATTTTCTGTGATATAAAGATCACGTCTTAAAAACGTGTCTGGTTTGCTTCCTTATCAGTCTGCCTGCTCATTAAGTAGCAAGTATTTAGGGATAGAAAGAGGATGTTTTGATTCAAAAAGTTATTGTTTTATGCAGAAATTTGGATTTCATATACTGGTGGCCAAAGAGTCTATTTTCCTAAATTTCACACAATTTATTTTCCTATAGGTGGTTTATTTTTAAATTCAGATTACATTTAAGATTAGATAAGAAATTGAATCTTATTTTTTAATAAATGGAAACCTTGCTGTGAACATTTTTATAAATGTGTATAAGCAAAAATAATACATATGCACTGAGCCATACAAGTTTATAAATTTTTATCAACTATAGGATCTTGATTTTTTGGTGGAAAAAAAAGCCTTATGCTTAGTACAGAAAAGCTGAGTGTCAGATATTAGAGACTAAAACAATGGATAAGCGATATCGTAGGTGAATAGATACTTTTAATTAGCTAATAACTGTGTTAAATCAACCTGATAAACTTTCTTCGTAGCACAGGGACCACATGAAGCAGGCTGCCTGCTTTCATGACCTAACGGGTCACTCAGCCTGCTGTGTGACAGTGATCATGACCAGGGGCCTTTAGGTTATATGAGACCAAGGCTTTAGCTCCTGTGTTTCTCTACATCATTAGAAATTACCACAAATACTAAGAGAACCACCATTAGTCAATATACCTATGATAAATAAAGTGAATATATATATATATATATATATATATATGTCAAGTTATTACAAATTATTATATGTACTCAATAGCACAGCAACAATAACTAACTCAATAATAGCATCAGCCATCACACCTAAAACAATACAGGTTACTGCAAAATTACTACCATTAAAAACATTTTATCGATAGTATGAGAGCAGATATACTCATAATAAAATACTTTTATGCATGTATATGGTACCAGGAACAGTAAATAGCATGCAGAAGGAGCCAAAGCATCTCAAAGGAAAGGACAAATCAAACTGACCCCAGAAGCTGACCCAGGGGAGGACGAATAAATAAAATCGTCTCATTTCAAGGTGATCTGAGTCACAGAGTTTGGAGTCAGACAGGCACCCATACCAAGTGTCCAGAACCTCAGAAGAGATGTCAATGCAGAGACCTCAGCCTGTTGGAGAGAAGGAAAATTGCATGAACTAGGAAATGTTGTCAGACTGAATAGCACTATTCTGAATAAAAAAACGGTCATTTTTTTTTACTGTAGAAGTATAAGAGGGTTTAGGACACCCCTATTTAAAGTCATCCAATAGATGTTAATTTACATTACATTGGGACATCCAATAGATAATGATTTTTTTTAACCTCTTGGACATGTTTTTGGATTTCCAGACTGTTTTCCTGGTTTTGCAGTTTAGAATAGCCAATACTAGCTACTGCTTTGCTTTTAGGACACTTTAATCTTTTCAGGTGATAAATAGCCATCATGGTTCTTATCCATGGTGCCTCATAATGTGTCCAGTTTCCAGGCAGATAATTGATAGAAACTGGCAAACAGGACTAAATTTTTGGTGAAGTACAAATGGGTTAGAATCAAATTTAGCTTTCTCCCAGTTGTGCTCACTATACCTTGTTAGGTAGAGTGAATGCAACATACCTTACTTTTATAACTGAAATCAGCAGATATGTCACTGAATGCAGGAAAGAACACAATTGTTGAAAAAAAAAAAGTCTGTCTTAAAATCACTTATCACCTTAGTGGCACATGTTAAGCACAGAAAGAGAACTTAAAGATGTTTCCAGAGAAATTCAGGCATGAAGGGCAATGAAGTTCAAGGGTGTGTTTGCAAACTCGAAGGCAGTACATACAGGACTCGGGAATAATCAAGGACTTTCATATCTGAACCCAAAGCAAAACCGGGCGTTTGATATTTTCTTTCATCTACCCCTCTCATTTGACGTTCATCATATGTGTGCACTAAGAGAGGGTTTATTTTGGAAGGTAGGCCATACAACACAGTTCTGTTTCTCCACAGCAAGTTCCCAATACAGAAAATGCAACAGCAGAAAATGAAAAACTGCCTTCTAGAGAAGGACTAATGCATAAAGTAATAACCAGTAAAACTAGAAAGAGTCAGCTATGTTCTAAGAATGAGACATATCAGGAAAATGGCCAGAAATAAATCAATACCAGGTGCTGCAGCTGGAATTAAAAGTGCAACCCTCTATGCGATCTGTCAACAAGGGACAGCCAAATGTGGCAGCTTAGACCAGATGACCCAACATAGTCCTTCCAACATTACCAGCTCTGTGATTTGGGAGCTACTAAGATTCTTGTTTGCAAGCAGGAAAGCCAAGCATGACCTGAGCCCAAAAGAGGCATTCTGGGTGTAGCAAATAAACAAAAATAAATTACTGCATAAGATGTGAAAAGTTCATTATGTTCCACGAATTATAGACAGAGAAGGAAAACATCCTTTTTCGTATAGCACTACCAGTAACTTTTCCTTCTTTTGTAAATAGTGAGGTGGGGAATCAGTTGAGCATTTGGAGATGACAAAATGTCTATAGCTGTTACAAGTACAGCTATCTGAATTGCTGATAAAGCCCCTTCGATGTTGTCATACAAAAGAGAAGGAATAACGTACTGCCTCTCAAATAATTTGACTGTCTCACAAAACAGCTGCATGTGTCTTCTTTAAACTACTGTGATTTGCACAGTACTTAACAAAAAAAAAAATCACAAAGATCAACAGAGTTTTAAATATGTACAGATTAATTCCCTGAACACCTAAATTCCTATAAATTGTACTTAGAAAATCAGAATTTAGGAAAGAAAAACAGTACTTAATACAGATGACAATGGGTTAGAGACTCAGCAAAATTCTAATAGAAGGGCTGTAGAAGTAAAAACAGACTTCCCTCCTCTGCAAACCTACCAAGCAAAAAATCAATGGAGAAACACCATGCTAATGCAGTTTCCCTCATGTAATTATATATTTCAAGGATATTTTCACTGTTCTAAAATAGAAATTCTTGTCATTCCTAAAAAATTCTCTTCGACAATGTGGCCTGATCAATTCTTCTTGCAGTTTCAAAGAAAACTACTTCCATAACCATATCTTTTTCTCTAAGTCCCAGTTTTATCAATTTTTATGTGTATCTAGAGATAAAGGGCATGCATGAACAGTATCTGCCTCCATACTAAAAAAAAACTATTACGTGTGTAATGTAAAAGGAAACAAAAAGCTCAAATATTCATAATTCAGTGTTTATAATCCGTAAGAATGGTGCTGTCATGCTCTTTATGTAAGAAAGGAAATCTTATTACAAATGAAATGTTTTTTCTTAACTGTGAAGACAACCAAAACAATTGATGTTGCATCTTATTTTCAGCAGTTGAAAGAAAATAGGCAAGCCATTTGAACTCATTTCCTGCAGTGCCTGAAAGGGTTTTTTGCCAGAAGCTTTAAAGACTTTTTGCTTATGCAGCAAAAGATGGAATTCTATTGCAGCTAATTTTTGGCATTAAAATCCTAGCAAGAACCAGGAATATTCTATCTGCTCTCATGCATGCCCCTGTTCTTAAAGGTTCTGGTGAAAGGAGCAGGAGAGGGAGTTTCATACTTAGTATTAAATTAATCCAAATAGCAAAAGTAAATAATTACAATGGTTTTGAATTTATCCTAATCAATTCCTCCAGAAACTTTCATGTGCCTATTTTACCACTTATTAGAATTCCTGTCAAATTTAAAACTAATTGAAGTAAGCCTTGCTACAAACACAGCTGACTGCTAAACATTGTTTAAATGTTAATCTGGTGTTTATTCAGACACTTAGTGTTTCTACTTCCAATAGCCTTTCTTTTCAACAAACAAAAAAATAAAAAAAGCAAAGCCAACCAAAAGAAAAAAAACTCCTATTTTTTGCTGCATTTTCCCATTTTCCATGACAGCAACTTTGTCATTAACTTCTGTATTTCAATAAGCATCATAAATTAAATAACAAATACATTCATGTATGAAAAAGGCAATGGATTAGATCCATCATACTTTAATTTAAACAAAGATTAAGAGAATCTAAGTCAATTGTCAAAGGAATCTGGCACTCACTCAAGTAAATATTCTGTTTCCCTAAAACAGTTGATCTCAAAGCAGTGAAGTAAAACCACTCATGCCAGTAAGCTGATTTTTTTAACCTCCAGGGAAGGAAAAACTAAAAAGTGTTTTCCAGCAGAATAAATTTGACCGACCCTGTAAATTTAGGATTCATCCCTACAGACTTCGTTTTCCTTTTTTGTTTAGTTACATACAAAACTGAAATATATTTGGCTTTCATATGCTTATCAGATTTGAGCATCACACTGGAATTCAGTGATGCTTACCATAACAAAAAAAGCCCATCTCCCTGTTGTTTTGTAAGGCTATCAACCTTTTGAAACACAGTCCATCAACATACCTCAAATGAAATAAAATCAGGCATATCTACTGAATATTGCTCTGTGCATCTGGTTAAAATTCACCATCCTTTCTGTGAGAAAGAAAGGAGCAAGAAGATTATATATGGAAAAACAGGGGAAAAAATCAGAAGGCTAGAGAATAAAGAAGAAAACTGGAGCAAAAAATGGTGTTTTATCATACCAAAATAAGGTAACATTTAGTGGTTGAAAAGAAACTGCTGTGGCTAAACATTTTGTCTGTATCAAAAAACTGGTAATGAAACAATAGAATTTTAAGCATTATTTTAATTAAAAGAATCAGTTTATGAGCACACAGTGCTAGAAGTTTTTAACACATCAACAGCTGCTGTCCATACATTTTTCAAGGAAGATGTTACCATACTGTGAATGCGGTGAGGTAACAGCACATCCATGATTTCGTACCACCACCACCAAACAGCCATCCTTATGACTAACAAAGCTCTTTACCCCCACCAATTTTCTGACACTGTCAGAAATCAGCAGATTCAGAGTGCTCACACAATAGACAAAAACTCACATTTTCACTGAAAGGTCAATTTCTTTCCTGTTTAGGCATACCACATTACTGCTGCTCCTTAACAGCCGCTGTTTTTCCAAATGGCAGAGTGGAGAAGGTGGCACAACTGTGACTGCTCCTCAGCTGCCTTCACTATTCAGTATGCCATCAGATTCCATCAAAACCTGCAGTAGAGAGAAACAGGATTAACAACTTCCAAAGACATAGAAACAAAAATATTTTTAAAAAAAAAAAACCCTTTCTTCAATTCTCCAAATGGGTAAGTGGGCAAGAACAGAGTAACTACAGCACTATAGAATAAAAATATCTATCTATGAAAACAGCATCACAACAAAGGAATAGCAAAAATATTTAAAAAGTATAATTATGGGCAATCTGCCAACATATAAATTGTACCATCATTGTATTTTACTAGGAGGCTAGTCTTTAATAATACAGATTATCTTTAATTTGGATTAAGCAAAAATCAAGAGTAGAAGGGATTTTTTTTGTGTGTGTAACTACGATGGCCAATGGAAAAAACAAAAAAAGATAGCACAAGTTAAAATGTGAAGATAAATAACAGCAAAGGTTTGGAATGCATCAAAAAATTTTAAATAAATGTACATTAAAAAGGTCATTTCACTTTTCAAAGCTGAATGGAACTTTAAAGAGAAAATAGAGAAAGTGTTAAGATGCAAATATTACTTTTTTCTCCCTTTTTTTTCACCCCCTCAAGGCAGTGAATTGCAAGCCTGGGCTTTTGTAAACAAAAGTCCGGCTTACAATAACCACAGATGAGTACTTGGGAAACATTGACATCACACCTATGAATGTTTTTGAAAGGTTACAGAACATTGCACTTTATAAGGTTTCAAAACCAGACAACATAAAATCAAGAGTGCTAAATGCCACAGAGGCTATATGGACATTAGCAGATATTTCATTACATAGTTGGTGTGGGAGATCTTTAGTAGTGAGATCTCCAAGGAGTAGTAAGAAGATACCATTTGCCTTTGCTTCATCTGTCCTCTTAACCTTTCTGCTCCTGAGGAAGGATTTTAGCCAGCATATCCTGGTCAGTCAGACAGTTACAAGCTCAGTTCAAGATCATGATTGAGAGAGCAAAACTTAACTTGATTAATAACCAAAACTAATTCCACAAGATTCCATACTAATCAGGAATTACCATGTCAGCATTTAAAAGAAGTAATTATGTACACATTTTTCGGTTACATGGCATGCAAATTGTCATTATTTTTACTTTGTGTATTAGATAAGAATTTTGCAAATGTCCACTTCTATATCTCCTAACAAAACCAGAGTTTTCTAACCAAAAAAGAAATCCAATAAAGCAAACAATCAAATCTCCTGTTTGATGAAGCTTTCAATGCAAAATTAACATTTTAACATACCTCAAGGAAACCAGGTATATTCTGCCTTCCTTTAAAGCAAGAATATCCCAACAGTACTCTACCCAGGATGAAATTAATAATTTCATCAAATGGAACAAAGAAGTTTGTCCAGATGTAAGTTCACTGAAGGCATGGCTAGGTAAACAGGTGAAAGCTTAAAATACATCTACTTATAGACACCACAATATTGTTAAGTATTTCAGAAACTTGAGCAAGTAAATATGTACCTGGATGTTGATGTATTTTCATATATCTGAAGAGTTAGAGGACTTCTGTATGACACAATTATTAAGTCAACATAGATGTTACAAAACCAGAATATGGTATTTGCTGTGCCTGCAGAAACATCAGGGGTCTAAAATCATTTTGCTCTCTACCTGTCTCTGGGATATCACCTGGGATAACATGAGCTTCTTTTATGATTTTGTGCTTCTTTATGAACACCAGCTGAGCCAGCTGGATTTATGAATCATCAGCTGACAGCATTCTTCCACTTTGATCCTGTACTGGCAAAAGTGTGCCTGTGTGTTTTCCAGGATAAAGCAATTTTCTAGTTTAACAGCAACAAAGATGTGTCTAGCTGCAGTCAAGCCTACACAAGGGAGAACTGCTGAAACTGCCTCACAAGTGAAAGTGGAAGAAATGCACGTGACTGTTTTAAACAAGTCTCAGCAGACAAGCCAGCCCACTTGCTAAAGACAGGCAAAGGTTACCAAGGAGTAAGCTTCAGGCTGATGAAGAGATTTAAGTGTGTTTCTTAGAGCTGCAGCTAATCAGGGAAGCTTTTCCAAAGGCAGTTTGAAACTAAGGAAAGGTGTCAGAGACAGGACAGTCAAAATGCCTACCTGCCCCAACAACAGCAGTGTGTTTTCATCTTAGCCTGAACTATCTCAAAATTGCAGAAACAGAGGAAATATATCAAAGCGTGACATGGATTTGTCCTTAGGAGAAAGAGAGAGAAATGAAAGAACACATGCTGATGTAAAAATAATGAGCTACAATGAGAGGTTAACCTGGTTTTATACCTTTAACCTGGACAAAATGGGTTTGTTTGTTTTTCTCTGGGCTTATTTGTTCTTTAGGAATGATAAGAAAGAAACTGCCTTTTACCGAATTGTCAGACCTGGACGCACAAAGGGAAAATTACTTAGAAAATTATTGACTCCTCAGTATTTTATTTGCAAAGAACAGAAGTCGCCTGCTTTCAAATTAAATTTCTACTGAAAGAAAAGGGAAAGAAGAGGATAAACATGCTGTAAAGAGATTTACTGTTCAGTACTAACTTACACAATTCAGGTGTGAATTCTCTCTCAATGTAATTATCCTTGTGTTATCAAACCACAAAACAGCAGAGAATTTATTTACTTCAGAACATTAACAGTACACAAGCTGCAAGCTTAATGTAGGCTGCCTTCAGGACAGCAACAAAATTATGCAGTTCATCCTCTTATGCAAAAGCAGGAGTGGGAATGCAGGCTGATAGGGCTGATATTCCAAGGGCACAAAGCTAGCTAATAAATGACCTGCAGAGAGTGTGGGCTGCATCACCCTGCAGCCCTGCTGAAGTCAAAGAGGGCATCCGTGAGGGATTGGGACCAGAGCCTGCCATATGGCTTGGAGACACTGATCACAGCCAGGATTTTCTTTCTTGCTCTCTGTACATCATTTCTTTACTACAGCTACAGTGAGGAGGATTTCCTCAGTAAATGTGCCTATTGCTCAGAGCACAAACTTCTAACATATATATATATATGAGGAAATATATATTACCTGAGGAAATGGTCCAATGGTCCACACATGCAAATTAGTATTAAGAAAAAAGGCAGAATCACTTGATAATTTCATGTCCTTAAAGGTCCTAAGGAGGAAAACAAAATCCATTGTTCTAAAATCAACCATAGAGAGATTTACATACACTTGACTTGTTGAAATGCCATAAATGAAAGTGAAATGCTTTGTTTCCCAGGAAATACAATTCTGGGAAAACAATACAATTCTTTTTGCTTATGTCTAACAATATCAGCAGTGGTTTTTTTCATTTGTTTTCTTTTTGTTTCGTTTCTGGTATTGGGAAAAAAATAAGTTTGGGTTTTTTTTTTTTAATTGCAGTTCATTTCAGTTGAGTTCCGACCCTTTTTGTTTTCACCACTAAGGGAAAGAATCACTTTTCACAGAATCATACAGAATCACAGAATAACCTGACTTGGAAAGGACCCACTAGGATCATTTAGTCCGTGTTCTGGCCCTGCACAGCACCAGCCCCAAGAGTCACACCCTGTGCCTGAGAGCACTGTCCGAATACTTCTTGAGCTCTGACAGGCTGGTGCTGTGACCACTTCCCTCGGAAGCCTGTTCAGTGCCCAAACACCCTCTGAGCGAACAGCATTATTCTAATATCCAACCTAAACCTTCCCTGACACAACATTTTTTTGAAAAACTAATATCATGTTTTCCATCAAGACTGATTTGATGGATATATTTGTTTTACCATGCTTCTCCTAGCATTGTTTCTTCAGTGCACCCACGCAGAAGTCTGTGGAATTCTCAGCCTGGTTAAAGAAGGTGCAGGCTGGTCCTTCTTTTATCACCTCAAAAATCATAATTTCTGCCAAAGAAATTCAAAGTATTCATTTTTAGTTGTCATAAACTTTTTCAAACTATATTTCTTTCAAACTCTGCCTCTTTTCCCAAATCTCTCATTTAGACCAAGAAGCATCTAAAGTTTCAAGTTTAACAATTAAGATTCAATAACACATTTTATTTCTATTACTAAACACTTAGGTTTACTCTGAATATTGTACTAGTGGTACATAATAAACTATTTTTACATTTTTGGGGTTTTTTTTTTTAATCTTAATATAAAAAGAAAATTAAATTCTTGTATTTGGTGTTGCTGAGAATGACATATAATGAAAGAAAGTAGCTAGACATGTCTTCATCTTCCTGAAACTTAAATGTTTATGAAATTGTCTGGTTCAGGCTTTATTATACTTTGACAATGTAACATAAAAAGTATTGTGGGGAAGCCATTTCAGAGGGCAAGAAACAAGAATGTCATAAGAGGGCAATGAACAATTGTTAGAAATTGCAGTTCAGAAATGTTAAATATGATTAACAGGTTAATTGTTTATATTGGTTCACATACTGTATTTCAATTGTGAGCCAGTTGCTCTATATATCTGGTTATTCACTGGTATTTATAATTCAAAACAGACAAATCTCAAGTAAAAGCTTCCCTTTAGAGAGCAGAATTATTTTTTTTAACAGCTGCAAGGGAAAAATTGCAAAAAAGGGCACACTAAGCATTTGTCCAAGGACACAACCAAGTCCAGAAAAAGCGATTCACCCATCCTTTTCCTACAGTGCATAAGGGTAAATTTCACTCAGCTCTTAATATGAAAAAAAAAAGGTAATGAGATGTCAATTATTATCCCCAGGCTCTATAGGACAGGGTGAAGATTTATTGATGTTCACAGACATGATGAAGAAGATCTGACCTGCCCAGAATGTTGATACTCAAGCTGCCTTCTTGAATCCAGTCATTCTCTGCCAGAAAAAAAATCCAATTTCAGTAGAGAAATGCAGTATAATCACAGGTGAGAAATTCTAGGCCACATCCCAGAGCACATATATCACATCCTCATCTTAAGAGTAGTAGAGCAAAATCCAATTACATATAGATTGTATAGCACAGTAAGTACCTTTGCCATAATAACTAACCTTTTAATTGCATGATGGTTGTATATTTGATCTTTTCTCACAAAATGATGAATGATTTCCAATCTAAGTAACAGGCTACAGATATTAATTCCTTAAATTCATACAAATCCATTCTCAGCTGATTTGACATAAATTGAATTAAATGTCAGTGCATGGATTTTATTACATTCTTTGTTTTTCTGGGCTTGTTTTTAAATTAATATGCATGAAATAAAAAGGTTTTTTTTCTAGCGAGTGCCTTGTTAACTGAACTAGGGTCTTCAGTGTATCAAAAATATGAGCTAGCATGCTCATAGCACATTGGTTTTTCAGCCTAGGCACTTCTAACAAAAAATAGTATAATTGCTTAATTCCATCAATTAAGCACAAGTAGCTGTATCTATCAGCATAATAAGATTACAAGGCTTTTTGTAATGCAAATGAGCTAGAGCCTTTTAAATACACTACTAAAATTTTCATTGAAAGATATGACAGTGACCAGGGAACGCAAGTCTACAGTTTTCCACACCTCTCAAGAGCAGAAATTAGGACTAGAAAACTGGGCATTGATAGGCTGGCATTATTTACAAAATTATAAAAAATTATTTTATTGGTTTAAAACCTCTTTCTGGTAAAAGGCTGCATAGTCCCTGGGGCCAAGTAATTTCTTCAAAAGGCACAGGGACATACAGTGCCTTGTACAGAGCCATGCTCAGGTCAGCAAAGTCCTCCACTTGAAATGCTCTCAAGATGCTCTTACCTCTTTTAACACCAAAATTTTCAGAGCCTTTTTCCTTCTTAAACTTGGCCGCTAGACAATATATAGACATGCAGGCAGCTATGGCAGAGTCCTTCAAATAATTGTATGGCAATAAATGGTAAAGAAGTAGTTGCAGATATTTAGCTCCTATGTATATCATCCTAAAAAGGAGGCCAGAAACTCCTCTCAATTAATGTTGGATGCCAGCTTTGCATGAACACTCTACTTCTTGCTTCTCCGCCAGTCCTCCTATCTGCTGAAAAACAATTGTAACTGGCTTTTTAATTTCCCATGTTTCAACTGTTCAGTGATACATTGTCTACCAGGGAAGAGTTTTCTAACCCCATCAACACACTGATTCATCCCATGAAGCAAAATATTTTGTTATGTGTCAAAAAAAAAAAAAAAAAGAAAACTGAAAGGCTTACAATGCTGATAAATATATTTTTTTTAAATTAAGGGAAAAAAACCCAAAAAACAAACATAAACTCTTTGTTGTGCAAAACAATAATTTGAAGTAAATCATTTCAAATACCAACATGGAAAAATAACTCCAAATTTATTGTCTTCTTCCTGTCTTTTATTTCAAAAGGTTTGCATGCCAATATACAAAACCACGTTAGATCATGGAATCTATCATAAAGTGACTCTCTTTCAAAAGCAAGGCTTCAAATAGGGCAAAAACCTCACACAAATTAAAGACCAAAGTCAATCAAGTGACATCAACAGTGCAGTATTTCTGAATGCATAGCTGAAGTCAGTCTCCTTGGCTTGTTTTGGTAATAAATTCATTACCAAACTCAGGAAGAGCAAATCCTGTGTACAGGTTTCTGAGATTAGGAAAAAAAAAGTTTCTAGATATCAGAATGCTTGAATCCTCGATTTTGGAAGTAAATGTGATAATGAATAGATAGGTCAATGGATCTGATATCCATCTGCAGACCTATTAAGCAGACCTGTAGACCTTTAGATATCTATCAATATAGATAGAACTCATCTCAGACCCTTTTCCTGTGAAAGAAACCTGCTACAAGAGAGAAATTTGTTCTTGCTTGCGTAAAACATCGTGTTCCTCCAAAAGCCAGGGGGTTAAATCATACTTGGGAGAGCACTCCAGTGAAGCTTAATGTTAATAAAGGACAACTGGGATGTGAACCACCTTTAGAAAAAGCGTCATGGCCCACTGAGCATAACAAAACATACTTAAACCTGCTACACAGCACTGTTCAAGTCAGTTCATATTAGCTAACTCAAAACAGAGCTAGCTCTAGAATCAAACATATTTTAATGCCTTGCCATGTACTGGCTATTTGGTGATTTACCAACCTCAGCTTTCAGCACCAAACATTTGATCTGTGTCTCAGAGCCCTTTAAAAGTGACCACAAGCAGTAACCAGCCCTCCATTTCACCATACTGTTGCCAGGATATCTCTATATTGTTGCTGAGATTCCATTTACAAGGACTAGATTTTCATCCATTTGAAAACTCACAATTCAGACAAACAGCCCAAGCCTGTTTTCCCATCAAAGTTGAGGACATTCTTCCCAAGCATACCCAGCTCAGTTTTCTTCCTAATTTCTCTAAGTATCCTCTAACTTAGACCAGGAGGTTTCTACCCTTCCCATCCCAGATGACATCTCACTAGATTATTTTACCCTAACCTGCTTCTCTCTAATTTTGTTCTTATATTTTATTCCCCTTCTTTTGCACTTTTTGAGCCTGGATGCTGAACATAATACCACTCCATACAGTAGGAAAGGGGTTATGGTTAAATTTCCAACTTCTTTTCACTTTAGTATCATTTTAAAGAAAATCACCTTAGTCATATGCAGTCACTGATAAAAGTAAACTAACTTTATGGAAAAAACTCAGAGCTAGAAAAAACCTACAGTGAACACAGGCAATGGTCAATTCTCTCTTAAAATACCCATTTGTGGCACTTTAAAAGACAAATCTGGACAGATTTTTACAGTTATACAGATGTCAGACACCTGACAAAGTCACATGAACAGAGTTCAGGTTCCCAGCTCAAAGCCTGGAGATGTGGTAGCATTTTCAGAAAAGACACCATAAAGTTCTTATTTGATGTAAAGTAACAAGTAACACATTTTTTCCACTCTTCCCATGATCTGAAAGAGTTCAGCCGTTTGGGGTTACCAGAAAAAAAGCAGTCAAAACACTTACCTATCATGGAAACCCCACAGCTGAGCTGTGGAAGACATGTAAATAATAAGCAACCTGGAACAGTCCTGTGAGAGGTTAGACAGCTACAGCAATTACAGAGTTTGAATTCTAAACAGCAAATGCAGCAAGCCGCATGGCAAAGGCCAGCCAGGCTGAAACCTCAAAGACCTCCATGGCACAGCAGGATGCTGCCATGCAGTGACAGGTAGAATAGTTCCCAGGCACAAGGAAATATCTGAATCAATAAAGTGCTCAGTATTTTCTGCTCAGCCCCCTGCACAGCTGTTCCATGAGTCACACACATTTATTGAGGCGTCCCAGGGCAGTGCCACACGCGCACCCCAGCAGAGACTTCCACCTCTCCCAGATTCTGATTCACTTCTGTAGGCTCTGCAGATTAGGGCTGGAACGAGATTATTACTTGTCCCAAGTGCTCAGGAGACTGTAGGCAGTGAGGCAGGCAACCACAGCCTGCCCGTGGTGACCCTCCTGGCCTGGGCACAGACAATAGGAATTCATCCTTGCCTTGGGCAATCAACCTCTCTTGGCTGTCATCTGCACCAGCCTCTCTCCACTACCAAGCTTTTCATCAGTCTCTTCATCAATCTTCACACACATTAACAGCCTTTTCTTCTTATAACTGGAGTTCTTCCCACTGCTCAGCCTGCTTATTCCCAGGAAACAGCTCTCAGTCCTCTTCCTTATGGTGTTTACAAGGTCAGACTTTCTCCAGGGTACAGTGCCATGGCCGCAGAGCACCGTATCAGAGAATGAATCTGCTCCTGGCTCCAGAAACTCTCAGTGGCAGCCAGCCTCCCATTCCAGTATGACACAGCAGGCTAGAAGGGTCTTCTCAAGCCCATCAGTTCATTAATGGTGACAACCATGCAAGAGCAGAAGACACTCTTCTACTAATCATTCTGCCCTCAAAATTTCATTTTTAAATATATATTTTTTTGAATGTTGAGAGCTGTTTCACATATTTTATGCATATACCAGAAAAGCTTTAATTTGCATGATAGAGTTAGACTTTCCATTACTGACTATGAAACAATAGGGGGAAAAAAAATAAAAGTTTGGGGGTTTTTTTGTTAATAATGAGCACTGAAGCAAATACAAAAGCAAATGAGGCAACAGATTAAAGCAGCACATTATGTTGACTAATTTAAGTTCTTGGACAATAAAGAAAATTAAAGTCAGCTTGACATTTTAGTGATTTTTTTTTAAAATAATTTTATTAGTTTTTTAAAGGACAGTAAAATGGTTGTCTTAATAGAATCCTTATTGGAGTAAAAGAAGAAATGTTGATAACAGAAAAAAATATGAAATTTCACACTGCCTTCAAGATTTTCAACAAACTATGACAGCCCTGCAAGACACTATATTCCATGCCATGCCCCCTGGGCTTCACAAAGTAACAGAATTAGTGTTTGTAAGGGTATCCCAGTTGTATTTTTCTGCTAATGAGGATAAAGTGTTGGGGCTACTGTGTCTCCTCTGTTAATCCTGCTTAAGCACAGCAGTACAGAGTGAGGGCATTATCCAAGGGCAGTGCAAAGTAACCTACAGTTACCCAATTTTTTTCAGAATTATTTTCAGCATACAATTAATTACTAAGATAAGCTCCTACCAGGGGAAAAGAACAGAGAAGCAATACACTTTACATTATTTCCTCCAGGGTGAAGCAGAAATTATTTCTTGTATACGCTGTTACGATTGCTGTTAGATTATTCAGTAAATACACAAAATACTAGGTGTCATTAGGTAACCTGATTTAGGATACATAAATCCTATTACATGATATGTAAGAGAATTATACAGTGTAATTAGAATGTGGGTTGTGCAGAGCCATCATGTAGCACTAGAAAATTTAAGTGCATATATAAAGTTTAACAGAAAATTTTTACTACAAATATGGCAGTTGAGCTCATCTGAGAGCTAAACTTCTTTCCACAGATTAAATTTCATTCTTAGTTATTTAGAATATTACTTCTTCCCCATCAAATTTCACTCTTGGATTATTAGCTAAGTTTTAGTTTTTCAACTAAACAAAATAACTTTTTCTCTTTGATTTATTGCTCTGAGGCTCAGGAAAACCTAAAGGAATAGAGAGGTTCTCTTACCCAAAAGTTCCTTTCTCATTTTTAAAACCCTTGCACATACACTTCCTTACTGTTTTCTTTCCTCAATACCTGTGTAACCAGCACTGACAGTTCAATTCTCAATCTTCAATTTTATAAAGTATGGTAAATAGGAATGCAATTATAGCTTGGGAGAAACCAGACTGAAACCAGACTGAAAGGTAAACCAAAACACCTTTCATCTCAAACCCAAGTGAGCAGTGAAATGTCCCTTTGACAAGAGGGGCTGAAAAAACAAAAGCCATCACACAAACCACAAGTCACACTAGAAGCTCTTCAGGAGGTGTAATTGTATGGGCTGATGTTAAATGCCAGAGTAGGAGGACTGAATTGTTGCAGCTTTCACATTTGTGCATGTGTAGAAAAACTACACGAGAAAAAAAAAAAAAAAAAAGAATAAGGCACAGGACATGCCAGCATAGACAGGTGGAATAAATGAGGAAAGCAAGGAAAGGGTTCTGGTGCTGAATTCTGGTTGACCTAAGACATGGAACTATGAGAATAACTGAACTATTAATTAACAGTTTCCTTGTGTTTGATTCCTGCCTGTTTAGAGATTCTCAACTATATTTATTTTTTCAAATGAATGGGGTTTCTTTTAATATCTGAGTACATCACCAACCCCTCTTATCCATCTTCCCTGCTATGTGTGAGATCAAATTTTTAAGTTTCCTCTCGTCATCACCTTTAAGACTCTCTCTGGAAGAAAGTGAAGGTCAAGTCACAGAAAACAAAATCTGAAAAGCACTTTCCTAACTCTCTGATGTCTGTAAACCAGAAGTAATGGTGTGAAGAAAACAGAATGAAGTGCCAGTGCAGAAAGGACTATCTCTTATGAGAGCAAAGCACTGGTCTGCAAGATATGTCCAGAACTGACAAACCAGAAATAACAGGATGTGAGATTTCACATTTTCACAAACCCAAAGTATGAAGTTACCACATTACGAAAAGAGAGCAATGTAACCAAAACTACATTGAGAAATAAAAGAGAAAAAAAAAATCCATTTTGGGCATCATAGTTAATGACACTATAACTCTGATGTTGAATCTTTTAGGAATTTGACATACCATTTGGAAAATATATTGCAAATTTTCAACTGTTTAAAGCAATTCAAGATTTAAATCAGGCTTTTCTCAGACAGACAAAATGCAGTACAAAGCATCACACCAATGAACTGCATTTTGTGACTAGAAATTTCCAAAGTTTCTACAAAGTGCATTCTGTCATGACACAAAGAATTACTGCCAAGTAAGCAAAGGCATCAACCTCTTTGATGTCCTTTTTTTCACTCCTGCAAAATCCAATAGATCTTGATCCTGAACAAAAGAGTTGTTTTGTGTACTGTCTCCTTCCTTACCATGATTCTCTGAGCCCAGCATTTCTTACAGGGAAAAGGGCTTGGACATTAACAGGCTGCATGGCTTGGTCTGAACTCCATAAACTGCAGCCAGTTTACCCTGTGGCACATGGTCTTTGTGGTTTATTTCTAATCTCTCCTGCCAGTCTGCTTGCTCAAATCCCCTCCAACTTCTCAACATAGCTTGGATTTTTTTATTTTTTTTTTTTGTTAGCCTGCCTTTTCAACACGCAGTCATCACTCCAGTAAGCCCCAAAATGACTCCTTTTTTTCTCCCTCTTGCCTGCATCTTTCCCTCTCTAGGAACTCCTACACCCTGCTGCTGATTTCCAACCATCTTTCTCCCACAAAAAAGCATATACTTTTTCAGAAAATGACAGTGATAAGATACAAATAGCCCCCTCCTGGTCAGTATTTCCTCTTTAAAAAAACCTGCTGGGTAGTCTTGTTAAAAAGCCCGAAGTAGTCTAAGCCGACAGTTCTTCACTCTATGAAAAAAATAGTCATAGAAATGTCAGTTTGATTTTCTACACGCTATGACCATGTCTAAGATTAAAAGCAGATGATCCCTTGCAATCATGTTCACATGTTTTAACAAGGCTGCTCTTGCACAAAAAAACATAAGACATTGACCTAAGAAACCCAAATTAAGCACTAAATCAGCATGATCGCAGTTTATCCAAACTTGTTCAGAACATTTTGAAAGATTTTTTGACAAAACGATTGCTTGACAAGTGCTTTCTTCCAGCACATGTTGCCTGTTCTCCCACAAGCATCATGGTGTTACTTGCATTTTTGCATAACTTACAGGAACACTGTCATGGGCTTATGAGTGATATAATCCTAATTGTGAAATTAGGTGATCTACTAATGCACAGACATGGCGTGAATAAACATGGAATAGTAGCCTGTGCCTCCCTCTCACCAAAACGTGGTGAAAAAGTTTTGCACATTGTTGCACATTGTAATGCAGACAAAACCCAACTAAATTAGTGGCAGGAACGGCTTGTGCCATTAAACTAAACTCAGAACAGTTTCACAACAATATAAGTCAATGTTGTTACTTTTCCAATCTACAGCTGTCTCTAGGACAAAGTTGGAGCACCAGTGAGAAGAAACCCACAAACATTTCTTGGAACTGTATATAGGTTTTATTAGTACTTTGTATAGGACACATATTTCTAACATTTTCCCATGTCATCATGCAACAAACATCTTACAATAAACATCATGCAATAGTTAAAGTCTACTAGAAACAAGGTGAGAGAAAAGCACAAACTCTAAAGATGAGATTCTACTTTGATCTTGTGCACTAAATAAAACAGCTAAATATTTATTGAAAGAGGGCTGGTAGGAAAATGGGCTGATAGTAAAAGCTGTATCTAGAAAATGGAAATGGATTCAAGAGTGAAAGCAGGAAATGATCAAAGGAACTCACAATATACTGCAAAGGGGGAGACAAAGGAACAAATCGTTCTTTTAAACAAATGCAAATAGTATCCCATTAACGGCTACCCCTATTATAACACTACAGCTCTGTGCCCTTGGTACAAATTGATCTTAGTGGTTTGAGCATCTTTCACAGGGCTCAGATAAAATAGCGTGGAAAATGAAGGGCTGTAAAAATGATGGAGTGATAATTCAAAGCATCTGTGACTGAAGATGTATAAACAACAGTAAAATGGCTTAAGAAACATCAGCTGCCAAGTAACTCTGAAGCATAGAGGAGGAAAAACATCAAAAATATGACGTTGTCTTTCTTTGTTTCCCATTGTAGGGACTCAAATGTTCTGGATACAGCTGTACTCCTACAAGTCTGAGAACACACTGTACTTTAAGGAGCTGAGAAATATCACAGAAGTCAAAACAATGGATTCACTAACCTAGATATTATTTAATCAGGAGGAAAAAAAGAAAAACTGTAAGTCTGACACGGGATTTTTTTTCAATCAATTCTGTCCAACTATGAATACATCTTACCTTGTAATCTTACATATACAACTCACGATTCATAGAATCATAGAATCATAGGATCATAGAATCATAGGATCATAGAATCATAGAATCATAGAATCATAGAATTGGTTGGTTTGAAAGAGGCACTAAAGATTGCCTTGTTCCAACCCCCAGGAACACCTGTCACCAGACCAGACTGCTCAGAGCCATCCAGCCTGGCCTGCAACACTTCCAGGGATGAGACAGATACAGCTCCTCTGTGAAACCTGTTCCAGTTACTCACCAATCTCAGAGTAAAGAATTTCCTCCTAAGAAATTCCTCCTAAGAAATAGAATTTCCTCCTAATCTAAAAGTGTTCTCTTAGTTTAAATCCATTCCCCCTGATCATGTCACCACATGCCCATGGAAATTGTCCCTGTCTTGTAGGCTCCATCCAGGTACTAAAACATCACAACTGGGTCGCCCAGAAACTTTCTCTTTTCCCAACTGAATAAAATTCTCTCAGCCTTTTTCGTAAGAGTGGTGCTCCATCTCCCTAATTATCCTGGTGTCCCTCCTCTGTATTCCTATCTCAACCCATGAGCTTTTTGTCATGTTCTTCTGCCCTTTGCTCTTGATGAGGAGGTAATGACGGAACGGCTTGATGGGAACTGGCAGCCAGTCAAGGTCAACCCACCACAAGGTATTCAATGTACTATTAGTTAGAACTTTATAGAACATTTAACATAACACCACAAAAAAATCTAAATTACAAACTAGAAGGCTACAAAATGCAATACCATAAATTAAATGGATGAAAAAAAAGAAGTACAGCTCATAATCTGACAGAGAAAATGACATCCTACAACTACCTTCCAAGCTGGTGTCAATACTTTAGCTGGTGAATCAAAGGAAGATTGAAAAATCCACCAAAAGTAACAAAGTTGTAAAGCATGCTTTATGACAAACAGCAGAAGTTAGGTCTCCTTTATTTCTCAAACAGTAGGGTAAAGCATTGTAAGTACCTAACAAAACTTTAAAAATCTCAACATATCATAAGTAATGTGAACATAACACCATCAAGCGGGAGCTGAAGCTGTTTAAAGTCAGTACAAAATGTATTACAGGTCATAACAGAATCTCCCTGACTGGCATTTGACATAAGACCCTTTCCTCTAATAACTGAATTCAAGTTCACAAAATTACTTTACTCTGCTACCATTCAGACTAGATGATCACATTTTCCAAGGTCTTAGATGCTGTAAATTTACAAAATTAACCATGTGTCAATGTGAGTAGCTTTAAGTTTTCAATCTAACATTTAGGGTCCCCGAAAAGTGGAATAATGTGCTAAGAAAACAAATATTAATTTCAAGACATTTTTATATAATCTTTTCTCAAAGATGTACATGCAGCTTTGACAAAAATCTATCTTCAGGTTTGGTTTTCTTACAAACTTAACACAGACTTTCACATACTAATTGTGTTCCATTTTATTTACCATCTTCTTATCTTAAAGCATAAAAAACTCCAAAAATCTTGTCTCTAGAAAGAGGTTGATTAAAATTCCAGTATAGAATATTGAACTCATTTTCTTTTCCTTTTTTTTCCTCCCTTGCTATGGTTGTTGCCCCCTGAAAAGAAGAACAGTGAGAGTGAGCACTTGAAGGTGATAGTTTCTAGACCAGCAATATGCAGTGAGCAAGGACCTTGAAATGAGGGGGAAATGTGCTAGTTTCAGGCTGCTCTGAGAAAGAGCAGAGATGACCAAAACTCCTGAGGCTGCTAAGCTGCTGCTTGGAACCTCCTGTTGCTGAACAGAATCTGGCACCAGTAAACTGGCCAAAACACTAAAAGCAGATAAAATACATGGAGCTCATACAAAAAGAATGGCAGTTTAACCATATGCGCCTTTAGATTCTGCCAAAGTATGAATGAGTCTTCTCTGCCCAGAAAATATTCACTGATTCTTAAAGAAAGCTTGACAGAATAATGGTTTCTTTAATATGCTTTTAAATGTGTTTAAATTTACATCATAACCCAGGAGTGCAAGATAACTATTACAGGAATCTGGTGTTGGGCAAGCAGCTAAGTAAAAAGCTAACTTACAGCAACTCTCCCACAATAAGAGATAATGTACAAAATAAACCAAACTCTGCATGGTCTCAGGAGCTGAAAATAGAAATCTGACCAAAAAAAAAGCAGTTGCAGGTCAGATCTTTTCTGCTCAATTTCAACCATCTCCTAGACCCTTGCAGTTTCTTAGATGGATGATCTTCAAATCTCTGCAAGGGCTTTAGAAGACAATGTTTTCATGGGCACAGCTTAAACAGATTTTTTTTTCTTGACTTCTTAGTTGATGGGAATATCATCTGGGAGTAATAATTATAGTATAGCTAAAACTAATAAATCAACTTTTATGAAGATATTTACATGAGTGATAATATTCAGAAGCACGACAAGATGAGATAGAGAATCAACACAGAAAAGTCTGCTTAAGTTGGCAGAAGATACTGTTTTTAAAGGCAATCCAGGCTATGATACAGATTACAGATAGAGAAGGGGAACAAAAGGTGAAAACTTTAATCCTTTACAAGAAAGTGATTGCAATACATTTTTAAGAACCAATAAACAACCCTCCCCCCCCTCCCCCCCCAAAAAAATACCTGGAAGGAGACCAAGTTTCATTTACAAGTCAGTGAAGGCAAATTAAAAAAGGCAAAATGACAGGAGGTTCTTCATGCTTAAAATATTTCCCATGGTTCAAGGAGGTTCTTCCCAAAGCAGTCATCTCTGCCACTGGTTTAAAGCTGTACACACATCTGCTAATAAACTCAATGAGTAACAGGTCACTGGGCTGCACTTGATTGATATTCTTCACTCTCTCCTGCAAAAATTCCTCAGAAAAGATAATATGGCTGACATTTAAAGTATACACATACTGTGGTATTTGCTAAGGTTTTAAGCAGTTGTGAAGTCTCAAATTTTGAAGAGGTTGTTTTTGGGGTTTTTTCTGAATGCCTTATTAGCATAGAGAGGAAAAGCCAGATTCTGAGAACTTTTGAACACAATGTATTTCAGGCCTCACGTAGTATGCAATGGAAACCTGATTGCTTCAACATTTAAGTTCAGAGCTACATCTTTCCCTTTCTGCACAGCAGTCTAAAGGGCAGATGTTGAGATCTGCCCTTTAGACTGCTGTCTAAATGCTTTTCTCACCCTGGTACTTGGCTGTCACATCTAAGACTTGGAGCAGAGCCAGAGCTAAAGTTGGAAGACACTTTTCCTTCATGTGGCTTTGGATAGCTCTCCTGACAGAAGCAGGCAGTAGAAAGGTCAGATTTTTTTTTCCAACACCATAGGCATTCAAAAAAGAATAGTCAGACACAGCTTTATTTATCTTCAGTGACTGTGAAGCTATTTCATGTAGCTTAGGAAGTATTTTCAATGTATTTAAAGAGAGTTTTCAATACAAAGATCTCTTAAACTTCACAAATTGTTATGCAGTATTGTAAAATGAAGCCTCATGAGACTAAAGTCTTTGAATTGTAAATCTGTAATGTCCAGGACCAGAATAATCATCAATGGGAAACAGGCAGGGATGCAAAGTTGGCTTCCCTAAGTGCAGAAAATGGGAGTTCCTGAACCATCTCCTTTCTCCAATTATATTTCTCCAAGAACAGTACCAGAACGAGTGTTAATTACAGTCACAGCTAACAGAGAAGTAGCATGTCATGAAGAAACAGGTTTGAGAGGGAAGAGAGAGAGAAAACAGATGTATACTGTGTCCATGAATTTTTAGACTTTTTTATAGGAGGGGGATAGATTTCATGCTATCATGAAAACAATCATTATTTTTATTCAAACTACCCCTCAGAAATTGATCATGCAATTTACCAGTTTTTTCCTTTTGTTCCCATTGTTTTTCTATTTTTTAAACACTCTTTTGATTCTAATATCTTCAATCTTCTTTCCTGTTTACTTGTTCCAATTACTTTATTTCAGTTGATTCAAACAAGACTGTCATTGCAGCCTAGATCTAGAAACACCCGTTTTAAAACTGCAGACTTAAAAAAAAAGGCAATTTACAACCTTCTAAATCCAAGGAGAGATAGCATTTAATGTTCCCTGATAGTTATATAAGAATTTCAGAGATAAACACTCTGAGTATATAAACCCTCTGCTAATTTATAGTTCAGAACTGATCGAAAGAAAATTAAAACTTGAAGATTGCTCCTGGTTTACAATATTCTTTAAGTTCCATTGGATTTCCTCTCTTTCAGCTGTAACTTAACAACACAGCATGATCACTTATAGGGAATGCAAGGACAGAGACATCTTGTGGTAACAAGACATTTGCAAATAAATACACTTTTGTATGCTGAAAATTCTCTTTTGATACATGAAATAAGTATATTAAAACTTTTCAAAGTAATTTCAAAACAAAAACTTTCAAATTAGAATACCAAAATGCTTCACTGATAAAAATGTTTATGATTTTGAAGAATTGTTTGGAGGTTTTCTTGACCATAGCAACATTGTTGATATTGTATGAAAGAAAAACTGTCAAAGAAGACTCAGTTTTAATTTCAGTAAACACAAGCAGCTGCTATGAGTTCAAACTACCTGGAAAAGAAATTTAACCAAACAAATATAAGCAAAATCCTTGTCCCCTTACAGAGGGATACTGAAAAATCTCTCCAGTTTGGGGGAAATTAAATGGTACATCCAAACTGCAATAAGGAAAAGTTAGGACAGATGTTTCTTCCTGAAACCACCTGTGGTGGTCCCCAAAAAAAGACCTTAGAAGTAATGATTCATGTGACACAGGCATGTCAAGACAGTGAGGACTTTCCTCCTGTGGTCAGTTTTCATACTGGACTTCCATCATTCAGTGTCTTCACCTTAAAAAGAAAGATACCTCTTATCACTTCCATGAAACATTTGGAGTTTCTGCCAGAAGCATTATCCTCTACTTTCAATACAAATGGGATCCAAAGCAAAATGAAAAATATATTTTCACTGTTGAGAGGCTTCAGAGAGGTTTATCACACAAAAAATGGCTACATTAAGAAAGGCATTATTATTACTGATCCATGTCAATATTAAATGCATTGGAAATGGCAATGATTACAGTATTTGTAAATTTTCAGTAATCTAGATCAGTCTATCCTGTTGTTAAACAACTGCCATTGATCAATATTCTTTTAAATGAGAGAAAAATAAATAAATCATTTTTGAGGATTTAAAAACAAAATTAAGTCCTACAAAATATTCCCTAATACTGCATGACTGAGGGGTCATGAGGTTCAGGGAGATTAAACACTTCAGCTGTGACTACAGATCAAGGTCAGACACCAGCTTTGGAAAAACGCCTCCTGCCCCAAGCTGCAGCTTTTAACAGCAGCTGACACAGTCTTATATGGGCATATTATCCTCCAGTTTACTGGCATAAAAACAACCATACATGAGATGCTAATCGCTACAAGCTACCATAAAAAAAGAGAGAACTCTCTCCAAAAATATTTGAAACAGATGTTGAGAGCAACATTAGGCATAGGTCTGTGTTGCCCTCTGGAATGTGAGAAAAACAAATATGCTAGTATTTTCAAGTAGAGAATTAAATTCCTGTGAGTGGATTTACCTCACTGCATCAGAACAAGATCTCTTGTGTGATACCAAATTAATGAAGAACAATTTTGTGTCTGAAATGCTAAATGAGTTTGCAGAGTCACAATTGAGATTGCTATTAACTGACCTGGAAGACATCACAGGCTGTTTTTGCCAGACGTCTAGGAAGTCAGACATTTATGGAAGAGAGAGCATTCAGTCCAGGAATTTGTTGCTCCTATTGCCATTACTTTTTGTTAATATTACATCCTGTCTTCTGAGACCAAAAATCTTGTCCTAAAGCAGATTTCCAAAGATTGCAGAGGAGGGAGAGACTAGATACAGACAGGATTACTCACTTGTGCTTTCACAAAATTGTACCACATCTATTTATAGCGTATAAAATACTGTTAAAAAATATTTGGCTAACCTTTAACCAGACACTTTTCATGTCATCAACTAGATAGCTTAATAGTTTTTACCAAATTACCGATTATGAGTACAGCTTCAAGTCAGAACACATTGATTTTTTTTTTAATCAAATGTTACACCTTTTAAAAAAACTAAACTTAGTAAAGAGAAGGCAAGCATCCTGTCACTTACTTCATGCTGTATGCTATGATAACAAGGAATAATGAAACATGAAAAAAGTTCTGAGATCCTTCATTGAAGAGATAATTAGTAAGGAAATAAAGCCAAATTAAACTGCACTTGGCAACACAAGCAGTTTTGAAGTTATGTTTTCCTCTCTCACAATTGTTTTCTGCGAAACTACAGGCTTCACATTAATTGTAAACCAAAAGAATAGTGCCTAGGAAAAATAATGAGTATAAAATTAGGAGAAAAATAAATGATTAATTAAGGGATTAGGGAAGTCAAAAGTTCCTGAGCACCTCTGGCTACCATTGCAGAGATGGTTGGTGACAATTAGCTCACCTGGCTTGTAGCCAAATAAATACAGTTTCACCTAAATGGGATAAGAATAATGATGCTGCTGTTAGAAATAGAGAATTACTACTAGAATAGAATTACAGGCCTGTGAGTCTGAAAGTTCAGAACAGAGAATACAGTCCTGCAAGGGAGATAAAACAGTGACTGGTAACTCAGACATGTTGAGATACTGTAAAAAATGATGGAATTGGGCTTTGTACTTTCCTCCTGCAGAGATAATTAAGGAGAGGAAACTAGCTCACTACTTTTTCAAGGTGCCAGAATTATTTATTTGTGTAATAGAACACAAATAGAATAGTGTATATAGTAGAAGACAGTATAACCCAGATGAGATCTGGATGTGCACACCTGGACACAGGGGTACACACACAGCCACTCAGCCTTCATCATGGGATGGTTGTGACTCATAAGTGACTCCCTGAGGGCATCTATAGTGTGAAATGGTCTCTAGCATCCCACTTTGCTCATGAAAACAATTATTTTCTTTGGCTTTAAGAAACAAAGCATCTTCTTCAGGACGGTGGAAAGTGACCCAAAGAACAGAGACCCATTTACTGCTCTTTGAACCAGTGTCCTGGCACTGCCTGTGCTGCACGCCCCTTCAAACCACCTTGTGTCCCTCAAGCCTTTTGCCCTCCTTCTCCTAGAAATGGTGAGTCTCTGCTTGTGAATCACATTCTAAATGACTGTATCATTTCATGATCATGATCAGCAGTCTCATTCCTACACTTGCAACAAGAGAAATCCAGAGGGACTTAGTTCTTGCAGAAGCAAGAAGATTTAAGACTAGATGGTCTGTGTTCTTTCACTACACTCTTCTCTCCAAAAGAAAAAATATTCACAGTAACAGGCCAGCATATTTTTCAGATCAGCAGGGAGAATAGCATTATGCTGTGAGAACTGGACTTATAGGATTCAGAGGAAAGTCAACTTAAAAGGCTGTTCAATCAGAATTGATTACATTTACATTTTACTGTAGATAAGAAAAACCTCCTTTTATGTAATCTCTCAGAAATAACTAAAACATAAGGAAAAAAAAAAGCCTGAAAGAGCATAATAGGGCCATCCACATACTTCTGCAATGGTTATAGAGGAACACAAAGTTAATCTTGAAAAGAGTATACAGGTCTGCAGCTGGACCTATACTGAAAGAAAGCTTTCCAATCTCCTTGTTGCTGTCACAGGTATAGTGCTGAATACAGAATATTTTAATTGAAAGTGCAACAATTATTCTGTGTCCTCTTCTTTCTTAAGCACACCTAATAAAATATTTGCAGGGACCTCTTGAAGGGGAAGGAAAAAGCATCTGAAATACGATTACAGACCTCAGGAGTGTACTACCTAGCTAAGTATTAATTGTGCTAATTCTTCTTCAGAACTGGAGATCAGTTCAGAAAAAAATAAACCTCTAGCATTTCAACAAATGCATACATGGAATATCAGAGCACTGTCATGACTGGAGCAAGTAAGAGAAAATGGAGGGGAAAAACGGTTCAGGCAAGAGAGAAAAGCAGAAGATATGAAGAATAAAGTGGTTAAAATAAACAATGCTGACATGAAAAAATACCTTCCCCCAAAGGTACTCATTGCTATTGGCTCTCAGGCAATGTGTCAATATTAAAAGTAACCTACCAATTCCTTTTTCTCCTCAAAGCAGTATTTTATCATTTATGCTGCAACTATTGTTAGCTAAGCTTTTCATTAAAATACTCTCCATTCAAGATTGTGTTTCTTGTCACTAGACATCATCTATCACACTGTCTGCAAATCTTTGAATACTGAGGTGCTAAGCATTTAAAAAGTACAGAGCAAACTACAACCGTAAAAACTGTGAATCCCAATGTAAAAAGCAAATTTTTAAGAAATTGAAAGGATTTTTAAGACATTTAACCTTTTTTTTTTTTTCCCAAGCACTTAAGTTTTTTAGCTATTCCCATTATCTAGCCACACTTAAATACTAGTTTATGCCATGTGTCACTCAGAATTCCTTTTTAAAGTGTTTTGTAACCTTTGATTGCTTAACATGTGCTTCTGCCTTGTAAAAAATTACCAAAGTGGAGCTAATTCTTAAGTCTTTCTGACAGACAGAATGCCTGTATCAAGCTGTATGTTTTTACAGGCCTTTTATAATCAAGAGCCTGTGTTTAACTGCTGTTTAAAACTTAGAGTTTTAAAAAGCATGATCTCATCATAGTAGGCACAATAGAGATAAACATCAAATTACAATCCCTCAATACATTCATTTAATTTTTAGTCAGGTAAACAAAGAGGACAAATGACTTGACTCTTCTCCCTTCTTATCTCAGAAACTGTTCACATTTTTCTTTTGTTCACATCTTTTCATTTGACATAACTGCTACGTATTATATTTCATTTCACGAGGTAAACTATTGTGCTGTACTACTCAAATTATTGCATCTAATTCACAAGACTTGAAATACCATGAATTATTCTAAATCATTTTTATGTTTTTTTAACTTCAAGAGCAAAGGTCTATGCCCTCAAGTATCCACACCTCCTGCTCTCAAGTAAACAAAAAAAGAGACATTTTTGGATAGAACTAGTTTTAAGGACAAAAAGAGAAAGCAAATAACCATCTCAGAAATTCCAGCATGAAACAGGACATGCCATTATGTCACTCCTTTTGGCTACATTAAGTTTCACACAATACCTAGGTATGTGGAGATGTTGATGTAATCCTGAAAGTTCAGATGTCTCTGCATCACAAGCCTGAGATCAAAAGCAACAGGACACACATGGAAAAGAACAAATGCTACAACCACATCTTGTATTTAGCCACAAGGTTTAGCTGGACTGAGTCGAAAGCAGCAAGGTGGGATCACACAGGCATGGGAAGCAAACAGACACAGGAAAAGCAAGTGGAGAGGGCGTGGCAGTCCTGAGGAGAACAGGAGAAAATATGCTGTGTAGCATTGCTATTGCTGCATGAAGTATTTCTAATTGATCCTAAATCAAAATATGTTGTCTAGAAAGCAACATTAGTACATTCACCTTATTATCAAGCCCCTCTAAGCCAGAACTACTTTGAAATCACTCTGCTATCTTTAATTTATATAAAACAAATTACCAACATTTTTGTTACCAAAATGTATTAACCTGAGCAATATTCAAAGAGCAGTGCTCACATCATGATCAATGCTGAGCTAGTATTTACATCTGTTGGGCTTAGCTCAAATGTT
Organism: Parus major; assembly: GCF_001522545.3. Taxonomy (NCBI): domain Eukaryota; kingdom Metazoa; phylum Chordata; class Aves; order Passeriformes; family Paridae; genus Parus; species Parus major. The sequence goes on along the minus strand of NC_031799.1, from coordinate 54,003,673 downwards.
TTGACAATTATATCAACATCTCCTAGAGTACAATGTCGTTGTTAACCACTGTAGACATTGTTCAAGGTTTGTACAAATTACCTCAGCAGCTGCTGGCATGTTTCACACCTGCTGCTCCCAAAGGAACAATAAATTCCTCCCCGTTTTTAAAGGTTAGAAGACCAAAAGAGGCCTTTACATTCATCAGGTCAACCAGGGAATTTTCCACAATAGAATGATGCTACCAAAGGCTTCCTCCTTAATGGCTAACATCAAGGAAATCATTAAGAACAAACTTGAAAAGTTAAAATGTTATGACAAGTAATACCAACAACATAATGAAAACCAATCTATTTTTCCCATTTTCAGATCTCTTAGCAAAAAACAAGCTGCCAGATGCCTTGTTCACTATTCTGTCCTCCAAGCAGCAAGTAGCAAGCACAGTCAGTTTTCAGGTGAAAGAAAGCCTTGTGTCAGTTCACAGATACATGGGCAGTATCTCAAATTCACATGCATTACAGATGAATGGAGGAAGCTGCAGTTTTCATGTCAAGCAGGAGAGCAGACCAAAACCACTCAGCTAAAGCACATAAATCATGTAGATTGAGTGTACCCTCAGCAAATTCACAGATGAAAATTAGTTGAGTAGGGGTGTTGATCTGCTGGAGGTTAGCAAAGACCTGCAGAAGGACCAGGACAGGCTGGACTGATCAACTGGATGAGATTGAACAAGCTGAAATGCAGAGTCCTGCACTGGGTCTCAACAACCTCATTCAGGGCTTCAGGCTGGGGCAAGAGTGGCTGGAAAGCTGCCCAGTGGAAAAGGATCTGAGAGTTTTAGCTGACAATTGGCAGGACATCAGCTAGCATATGCACGGGTGACCAAGAAAGCCAAGGGCATCCAGGCTTGTATCAGCAATAGTGTGGCCAGCAGGGCCAAGGGTAGTGGCCATCCCCCTGTACTGAGCACTGGTGAGGCCACACCTTGAGCCCTGTGTTGTGTCTCAGTCACCTCACAACAAGGAAGACACTGAGGTGCTGGAGTGAGTCCAGAGAAGGGCAACGGAGCTGGGGAAGGGTCTGGAGCACAAACCTCTCCACACTCTCTATACAAATATATCAAGGGAGCTTATAATGAGGGCTCAGGTTCTTCTTCCAAGCAGAAAGTGACAGTACGAGAAGAAATGGCCTCAAGGTGCATGAGGGGAGGTTTAGACTGGATGGAAATTTCTTCATCAAAAGAAATCTTCATTTTCATGGTTGTCAAGCTCTTGGAACAAGCTTCCCAGGGAAGTGGCTGAGTCCTCATCCCTGGAGGCATTTAAAATTTGTGTAGGTGTGTCACTTAAAGGCATGGTCTAGTGGTGCAGTGTTAGGTGTGCAGCTGGACTTGATCTGAAATGTGTTCTCCAACCTAAATGATTTTGTGATTGTCTTACAAAAAAACACAAAAGCATTAATAAATGCTAAAATTTGAAAAATTACTGAAAAATTGACTCATAATCCAGATGAATTAAAAAAAAAACATTTCTAGTGGCTTACAAATTTTTCGCAAAATGACTGCAGAGACATTGGAAATACCTCACTACATTTGAAAAGGATTAATTAATAAAAATCATTATTTTATTTGACCTAATACTTGTTAAAAATCCTGCACTGAATATTGAAAATCTATTATACAAATGTTTGAAATGACAAAGCATGCATAATACTGCAGTAAAAATATGCCTGTCAACTAAAAACTTCAAGGCCTGCTCATGGCTGCTTGGATTTTCACAGCAGTGAATCATTTACATTCTCCAAAACCAAAAGCCGAAGATTTTCCCTTTGCAGCTAAGAGCTCTGACAGGTATAATTTAATCATACCACTCAGCCCGTGACAGAGAGCAGAACAAATCTGACCAGTTCCAGTACAGAAATGTTCATGATGACCAGGCAATGTTCAGGCTGAGTAATAATTCAGATGAAAAATACAATTCCCTAATGGAACTATTTCAAATATGAAGGTGAAAGGTATTGTAAGAGAGCATATAAATGTCATGGCTTCTTACTCCTTCAGATAAGCACCTTTTCTTTCAAGCAATGATCATCCAAGTAATTTAACAGTTAACATAAAAGTAATGTTCTTTGAATCAAAGTTCTGGCAAATATAGCTGTTTCTTCATCCTCTGATATGGTCAGCTACGGGAACAGTAGTGCCTTTAGGAAATGTGAGTATTGCAAAACAGAGGATGATAATAGCACAGATATTGTTACCATAAAGCCACACAACAGTTTCAACTTGTTTCCATTTTCTCAATACATAAGTCAATTAAATTGATTTAATTGGAGTCAGGGAATATTAGTAATTGTCATGTTAGAAGAATAGCACCATGAAGATAACACCAATATGATGTGCCTGCACCTAGCAATGAAACACCATCTCACAGCAGCTCCTATTGTTCTTCTATTTTGTTCCTGGGGTTTTATAATTTAATCAAATTTTTTGTTTTTTTCTCTCCTAATGGCAAAATACTGTGTCAATACAGTTCTCTGGAAACCATGAACTTTCAATGACTTCAAAATCACAAACATATTTCTTAATCTCTGACTTTTATCATGATGAGAAAAGTCTTGGATCAAAATATATCAATGAGAAAAGCAATTATTTAAAAAATTACTTGCAGCTTCATAAGTCTGAGAATAACCAAGCTGGATTTTGCTTTGGAGACATCTCAACAGGACATCAAAGTGCATCATTTTCCCTTCTATCAGAAAACATATCATTACAAGAGGGCAGAGTTAAATGCTGGCTAAAAACCTCCAGAACTTACTGGGATAGCTTCCTTGGGACAGGTGAAGCACCAGATCACATGACACAGTGCTCACCCTTAGAGTAACAGGGGCATACCTTAATTTTTCCCAGACAGGAGGTAAAAGAGAATCAAAATCCCAGTCCCTTGTGGAGATGTATGTGGTATTTGATATAGCAGGGGCTTAATGAGACATTCAAAATTTTGCAGCAGAAAGGATTGCTGCTATTAAAAAATGACATTTGAAAAAGCATAAGGTTATGCATTTATTTGGTGTTTTTTTCAGAGCAAGATTACTATTCCCTAGTGCAGCTTCTACTGTGGTCAGTTTAGTGCAATAAAAGTACAGACTGGTTATCAGCAGATTTCTCTTCTACATGCACTGAATCTTAAACAGAAGAAACCAGATGCCTAAGAACATAATACAGAAATTCCATGGGCTTTGTAAAAGACATTATATCTGTGAAAATCTTCCCTCTGATCACAAAACATGTAAATTATGGCTGCTGAAATGTTACCTGGATCTAACAGGTAATTTTTCTAAACTCAGCAAAGTATTAGCTCCAGTTTGATCAGATTATATAAATTTTATTTGCTTCTTGTGAATGCATATGGTCTTAGTGCTACTGTTAGCACAAAGTGATATTCACTCAGTGAATGCCACTAACTGACACTGCTTACTGCTACTGTTCTCTGAAGTCCAATGCATAGTGACACAGGTTGTATTTCCTGCTGATACACACACGAACTTCCTAAAATGCCAGTAAAATTTTCATGAAGAGCACATCCCTGTGAGCCATTTTAACAATTGTAAAACTGAAGAACAAAATAATAATCAATAGCTGCTTCGGTGAGAAACCACCAAAATTGTTATATCCACTGCCACATGGCATCTGTGATACCAGAAAGAATACAAGAATTACATATGCATCAGGAAGAAATCTTGTAGCACTTCAGCACCAAGACAAAATAGTCATCCTGACTAATACATGTAGATTCTTGCATGTCAATCTATCATTGAAATTACTCTTGAATTGTTAACAAATCCGTCTTTCCAACAATCATCTGTGCTAAATAAACACTACATTTATATCTAATGGGAGTTTTCATTCTACCTCTTGCAAGAGATTTAATGCATTCACATTATTAATGATTCATACACTTTCCCTCGGATTTCACTCCTTCTGCTGCTGAAGATCTTTTTTTTAAATTAGTTCTTCTGTGACAGATATCTATGCATCACTTTAAAGAAACATTTATGCAGGGCATTGTCATCAGCATATTTGGAAAATATTTTAAATATTTAAGAGATTATTTCTAATGCAACAAAGAACATCAGAGTAATAAATGAAGAAATACAGCATTGGAACCAAGGCTTATTTTTGCATTATTAGAAAGAAACTCTAGTCCATGCATTCTTGATATTTTCAGATGTTCTAAACCCAGTTTTATAGAAGTTATTATATACACCTTTAGTCTTAAAAAGACTGGAATTCTTACACACTTCTGGTTTCAGCATCTTTAGACCATAGGTTTCCTGAGGAAATGGGAAACTGAGTGATAAAACAAACTTCCAGTTCCTTGAACAGTAGAGCAGAATTTTGGAAATTTAGTTTAAGAACTTGCTCCACTCATCTATCACATGGCCATAAGCAAGTCAGGTAGCTTCCATGCACCAAATTTTTCCCTTACTCTGATGAGTTTAAAAGTCAAGAAAATGGAAACAATACCAGCAGGAAGATAAATGCAAGGCATGCACTGCCTAAGGAAAGTATTAGTACCAAATCAACACCTGAATCCACATGGAAAAGCTTTTTAAAAAGCTCTAATAAAAAACTTTTAAAAACCCAGACATCACTCCTTTTTTTAAGATCTCCTGAAAACAGAAAATTAAGGATACAAAATAACTTTTTTAACCAGTAGTAACTTTGACCTAGAAAAATAATACTGTAATTACCTCAAGTTAAGAGGTATACACCTGGAACCTTTTTGTTCTTAAATTTTTTATCTTGCTGTGTATGAATGAAAATGAAATTTAGCATAATCATACAGAGATGTACTGGAGGAAAGCATTAATGCTTGAGTGCCCCAAGGAAAGCTTTCCATCTGACTGTATTGTCAGAATGGAGTTAATGTTCACCTACAAATCTATCAAAAGCATCCTATAGCAGTGCTCATGAGTTCTTTCTGTCTGGCTGGATTTTTAATTAAACAAAAACTTCCAAGGAACTTCTTACCAGAGCCTTTTCTGGTTCTGTGCAGCGATTGATTAGCATCCCTCCACTCTTATTTTGTAACAGTACCAGCAATCAATGAAAGCAATTATGCTCATAATAGAGTACATAGGGAAACACAAGATTTGATGACCCTTTAAAACTTCAATTATCCCACTAGCTAAATAATATTGCTAAAACACTCCACCTATATTAATGATTTATACTGCTGACCGGTCCTACTGTGCTTAACCACTTGCTGCACTAATCAGACAGGCTACCTAGAGTTTCTGGCTTTTCACTCATTTTAGGATAACAGAACACGGCCTTCACAGTTTTTTGGTGGGTAACAACAGGTAGCATTGCGCTGTTTTTATCAGAACACTTCTTTCCTTTTTAGCCATGTAGAATAACATGAAAGCAATATTGATATTCCAATTGCACAAGACACAAACATCATTTCTGGACAAGAAACACATTTTCCATCATCATTTAATTGTTTAGAAGTGGTTACACAGAAGGCAGCATAGAAATGTGTGTTCAGATAAAAGACTTGTGTCTACTCTACAGTGGATTTTACCGCAAGTCTCAAAAGATATATTCGATACTTTCCATACATCATGAAGCTGTGAGAGGCACACAGCAGAGGCACTTAATTTAATGCAGACAATAGATCTTTGCCTAAAATAACTAAAACTTTGGCTTCATTTGCGGACCCGTCTTCTCTCAGTGCCTTCCCCATGCCTTGAATGCCCAGACAAGCTCCCAGATTGCTGAAAAGATGAATTGGAGTGGGTTTTAACTTGGCAGCCATCTGATATGATCAGGACTCTTCATATATATTTGAATACCACTTTGAGCATCAAAGAAGGAATTGGCAGTTTACATGCAGGGTACACACAAAATTAATGTATATTTTAATCAATTCCAATCTACATAGCAATGCCTGTTAATCGGAATTTCAAAGTGTACACATTTGCATTTTCCTTCAGGATCACCAAAAAAGGCATAAAAGTTGATTGTTTAAAGGTGCATTGTTGCTTGGAGTTAAATATAATACAGTGTATTGATAATACAGTGCCTTTGATGAGCTAAGCATCATATAGCATCATATATAGCATGGAGTTTACTAATTACTGATAAAACCCATGCCCATCTTTGTCTGAACAGAATTTCACTAAATGATAATTGCAGAACTTTGAGGAGTTTTGAACTGACGTTTCTCAAAGTGGTTTGTAGTGTCACGATGACTTCATTTACTTGACACAACCTTGTTCCAAAATGACCCTTAAAATGCATTTTAATGCTAAAATTTCAGGTACAAAGTACTAGAAGAAAATGTGAAAAGTACTGTCTGCCCAAGGTCTTCTCTGGTAACAGAACCAAGGTGTCAGGAGCCCCATAGGTGGTCTGAAAACAGAATTTTCTTCATTCCATTATCATATTATAGCCCTGTGCAAATTCACTCAAATTTACAATTAGATTACAATTTTATTTAGAATTAGTATTTTGTTGCCCGCTTTTAGTTGCCCTTCATACAACAACTCTAAGGCAATCAAATTTGTGACTACACCACCGAAGTACAGACCACTTCTTTCAGGAATTACTTAAAAATAAGTGAAAATAACATAATGTAGCATGCCTTTTGGTTATCTCTATAAATCACCTAGCAACAGAGTGACAGAGTGCTCCATAAAATATACATGTTAAACCTCTTGGAGTAGAGAGCATAGCAAAGATGTTTACAGACAAACTGTTGTCACAATGGCTAAATTTGGATGTAAAGCAGGCTGTGCACCTACCCCCTAGAAGTGTTTCAAAACCCCACTGTGGCTTTCATTTTTGGTCTCTTCTGAGTGGGGAAGAGCAAACTGTGTGGGAGTACTGTTAGCTTGGTACGGGTTAAATGTCTCCATTTTCATCTACTTAAAATAGTATTTTATCAGCCCCCAAAACCAATGTTTTATGTAATTTTTACACTAGCTACAAAATCTCAGAAACTATGAAAGCTTCTGACAGACTTCTGAAACTGAGAAGGCACTTAACAAAAATTACTGTCTAACTGGCTGTAGCAATTCATTTACTATTGGAGCTTAGAGCTGAAACACACATATATTGCATTACAATCGAGTGAGTCCCAAGCTGTTATAGGAGAGCTGTTACATGAAGAGCTATGAAGATACATTACAGCCTCTGGTGTCTAAACCACTGTGAAAAAACATTTCCCCAGGTCTCCAAGACCTTCAATAGAAAGCTTCCCTGAGTGCTGCAGATTCTCAAAGTCTATCTTTGTAAGACTGTCTACTATGGTTACAGAAACTGCCATAAATAAATTAAAATTCCTTCACTAATCATAGTCCTGCTAGGAAATAGCAAGAGGCCCTCACATGATCCCACACCATCAAGCAGGGATTTGATTAACTGAGCGCTTGACCTCTAATGAGTGGTTTCATCAGCTCTTTTTGGAATACTGGAAAATTAAATAAAAGCATGCCATTCTGACTGCAAATTGGTATCTTCTTACAAAATAAGGTATTTTGATAATAAACAACATTGTCCTCAGATTTTGACAATGAAAACTACAGAAATTGCAGGCTCATTAAGTGGCACTTAATCATCACACTTGAAGTTGCAAAAGGTAGGCAGATAAACATATCTATTTTGAAAACAGAACAAAATCCCACAAAATCCCACACTAACTTTGAATGAGCAAAAGTGCTTAAATGTTTTATTTTCCTCCAGATACAAGAAAAATCAGCAATCAAAATAATTTTGCAAAGCAAAACTAGACCTTACTCAGTGTTGACCACTGGCAGCCTCAGAGATAGTTGATTTCTGGGCATTTGCTTAAGCCATCTGAATCAGTGTTGAGCATTGCAGACCACACATGGAACATATTTCCCCATTTAAAACTCATATTTTTTAATTCAGAAAAAGAAAGATGGTAACTGGTTTTGCTCATTTTTCCTTTTTCTTTCCTGCATTTCTGGTTTTGCTTGTTGTCCTTGGTCACGTATGTAAAAAACAGCCAGAAAAATAATCTGAAATTCTTTTAAAGCATGTTTAACTAGTAAAGTTGTATTTTCCCTGATACAGTCTTCAGGTGGACTCATTTTGTCTTCATGAAAAAAGAAATACCTAAAAACCCGCATGGATTACATTCAGTCAGAAACTCTGCTACCTTTTATCATCATTTCCTAACAGGATTACAATGCTCTCAGCACCAGAGCTATTATGAACTCAGAAAGGTTACAGCAGATATCTATTGCATTTCCCATTGTTCATGAAAATCAGGCTGAGGTTATGCAGCAGAAGGCTGAACAGTGCAGAGCACAGACCAGCTCTGGCCAGAAGAGAAGCAGACGTTGGGGAGCTGGAAACAGAAGGGTCAGGCAGCTCCAAGAGGGGTCAGGCAGCTTCACAAGTCTCATGGACTTCATCTCAGTAGAGAGACTATAAGTAAAGAACAGCACACAAAGAGCAATGTAAGAGAAAAATACTTGTGGAGTGCTTTGAAATCTAACCTAGGCACATTGATTGAAAAAGACAGCAACTCAATTTCTATTTTCTATGTGTACTTGCTGTCCTAATAATTTTGGAAACACTAACCAGATTGCAGACTCTGACTCTAGTATGAGACGAGTAAATTCCTTTTGTTTTCTTTGTAAATGTGCAGCAACAGGAAACTATTTCATCAGAGAATGCAATGAAACATCAGCAACTCACTATAATTGTTTTTTTTAGCATTTATAGTAACGTTTTTTGTGTGGGCTGCAGTTGGAAACACAAGCTTAGACAGGAACACAAACTTATGTCTAATTATTCCATTTTTTTACTTAGCTCACAATAGTGCTGGAATCATAACTGTAAGACTTCAATGGCAGCTTCACTTGTCATCACCCAACACTGAGTGAGATCCAGATGAAATCTAGGTTACCACAACTCTTCTTTCCCATTTCAAATCCAAGTCTTCACGAACTACTGACTGCTACATTAACTTATGTTCATGAGTCTTCTGATATGCCTTCACAAGAGAACTGGCAAAATGCAAGAGAGCACAGGCAGGGAAAGGTTAAGAAGAATGGACAAATTCAGTATACCAACTTCCTGAATTTTTTTAAAACTGTTTTCTCATTGTATGAGATTATATGCTTCTATAATTAGAAATTCATAAATATTTAACCTAAATTATATATTTATTGAAATGTGGGTATTCTCAAATGTTCTTTCAGCTTATATGATGCACATTTTTGATTCTAGTGGAAAAAAGGCACTTGACATCATCAGGGCAACTCAACCTAGGGAAATATAAGGAAATTAGTATTCTAAAATGGCTCTTTGAAAGATGCATACACAATTACACTGAATACATTCTTATTACAATGTATTATTATTATATTACAATGAATAATTCTGAAAATTTCACTTATTATTATTATACCTTGTTTGATTCTATCTTTGAGACACAGTGACCTTTCAATATGTGATTTAGGTTAGCAGACAATGGGAACTTTGATAGTAGTTACTGAGAGACCCAAACAGATGCACCTCTTACAGAGCTCAGCCTACCCACTCATACAAGATCCTATCATGCCAGTTCAGTGAACTGATTTTTAGACAGATGAAACATTTGAATTGTATTATGAGGGTAGCATTGAAGTCATATAAATGAAAGCACATTCATAGCCTACTTTATTTTTCCTAATTGACTTCATATCTGCTGATGTCTGATGCTTTTTAGGTCAGTCTGCTGGATAAACAGCTGACAGCCTAAAGGACAAAATTTCTTACTGCAGATGAATTGAGGAGAACTTGTTCTCACGCGAGTATGAAGATGTCTGCACCAACTGAACTAGAATAAAAAAACATTGCAGTAGTGCAGAGATATTAATATTTCCTTTTCTCCCTTTATCCTTTCAAAGATTAGGATCAGAAAGAAAACACAGCAGTGAGACTTACCCTTTCTTTACACAGACCTTTTTTCAAGCTAGAAGGAGGCTGTGTTATGTAAAAACAAAGCCATCACCTTCTGAATGCTGCTCTGCCCCCAAGGGTTGTGGTAGGAAATAGAAGACATAACTACAGCAACATTCACCTCTGTTAGGGTATATTGCATTATATTGGAAAGCCTTTAAAAAAAAAAGTATACTAAACTATTTTAAAATGCCAGTTTATCCAACTTACAATACTGAATTTATTATATCACTGAATCCTTCCATTCCATAAAGCTTTTTAATTTAACAAAGTAACTCCAGAGTGATGAAGAACCTTTCACAGGGAATGAACAGGCTGCCCAATGAATTAGAATACAAATAACCATTAGGAGTGAACTCCTCAAATGGGGGTGGAAATAAGCCTTAGAGAAGACAGCATCCAAGCTCCTCTGTCTGGAGCTGCTCAGGTTTACCACTCTCGCATCTCTGCTTGTCCCTGCTTTTATTCATTTTAATATTCTCTGACTCTGAATGCACTTGTCAACTTTTAAAGAGCTGTCAACTGTAATTATTGATGATAGCTGGAAGGTGTATTGAACTCCTCTGAAACAAACTAATTAAGACCAATTCCACTGACTAGAAAGCATGAACTTTCCCCATCTGTTATTACTGCTCTCCTCCTTTAATTAGAAAAAAAACATAAATGACTGAAGAGGGTATGTCAGTAGATCAGCTATTTACTTTTTGGAGGATTGCAAGCCAGCATGAAGACTGTAATGAATATAAGTGCAGGAATAAGAGAAATAAAGTGTATCATGTGTAGCAGTTACTCAGTTATTCCAGAAAGATGAACAACTGAATTCTTATCTCAGTGTCATGAAATCTGATGTCCAGACTTTACACATTCATGTCCAGGCTTCACCTTTTTTACATTATTAATCAAAACCCTGTAAGACACATATGGCAATTAAGGACAGACAATCTTTTACTCTACATTAAAGAGATTATATGTACTGCTAAGAACCTTACTGCTAAAATGCTTGCAAAAGCCTCCTTATTTTCTACTAAATTTTGAATTAACACTGAAGAGTTACCAAGCCATGCTTGGTGAACAAGTGTGGCTTTGCAATTCAAGGCACTCATTACTGGCAAAGAAAGAACATTCAAAGAAGTAACTACCCTTAAAGAAAAGGATGTTTTGCTGTTGGCTGTTGTTAGGACCTGTCACTACACAGATGTAGCTGCAGGTGTATGACAAGAAAGGTCTCTGAAACCACTCCAGACAAAAGAGACATGGACAGGCTCATAAAACAATACCCTGAAGTAGGAAGACTGTTCTAGATGAAAGCAGCTGAGAATCATTCTCAATGGAACAACCACCTTCTAAACTGGCTAACATTCCTGTCCATGAATTCTCATAAAGATACTGAGTTTACCACCTATTCTTGAGAATACTACTTCTAAAAGCTAGTAACCATAAACAGAAGGTTTTCAAGCATTTGAAAGAAAACAAAACCCAAAACCTCCAAATCACACCATGTATACATTCAACACAGCAAACTGACCTTACCTTCAACAGTAAGCGGGTCAAGTTACTAATTAGCATCAGCAAACTAGAACATTCTCAGGGTAAATACATTGGACTAGAAATAAAATCAACATGCCAAAATAATCAATAGTGGTTATTGGGGCCATAAAACAGATGGAAGAATAAACACCTGAGTTATCTTTCTAGAAAAGAGTCTATCACAATACTGAGATGTGTACTCAGGTAGTCTGGCTATGGGAAGCTGTGGCAGCAGCCTCAGGGGAGACAAAGAGTTACATTGTCCCACCCCAAACCCCTTGTGAAGGGCGACCCAGATGTTATGATTGGGTTTGAGTCCCTGGCGGTTTCTCCCTTGGTGTGCTTCTACTGTCCCTGACCCTGAGCTCCACCCTCAAGGGTGGAGACCCTCGGGGGTTCTGTCCCTCAAAAACCCCTGCTCGGCCGCTGTTCGGGGCTCTCTGTTCTGGATCTGAGTTTGTTCCCATGCTGAATAAATGGTTTCATGAACGGGAGCCCATCTTGTTGGTGTTTGAGGCTGGTCCCCAGAATCCTGCTGCTTCCCTGGATGAGATCCTGAGGTTGCTGACTGCAACAGGAAGCAAAAGGATTTTCTGTTCCACTCAAGGTCAACATCTGTGACCAATTCATTGTGTGGGAGACAACTGAAGCTGGAGTTAAGATTTTGTATCCAGCTGAAGCTATGCAGGGAAGAAATCACAAGAGTAGCTATAAATGGGTTATTCTTTTATCCTCAACCAACACATACCAAAACATTTAGTAAAATTATGTTCTTTGGTAATCTCCAACCTGTTAAATTGCAACAGATTTCAGTATTATCAATTTCCCCTGCCTGAATATTTTTGCTTCTCACTTAAACAGAGGAAAGAAAAAAAAAAAACTTACTAGCACTCTGTTACCTCGTTGTGAGCAGTACTTTCAGATTTCAGACTATTTATGGGGTTGCGAAAAAAAAAACAAAACACCTGTTGTGAATTATCAAGACCACATAGCTCACCACAAATACCATATCCTTATATGGATGTATTGGTAATTGCTTTCCACAGTTACTTACAGTTCCTGTTTTTTAATACATGTATTTTTTATGGTAGTATATATAGATTTACAGACAAGAAAGACATATGCTAAAAAAATGGGGGTTTTGGTGTACTGGGTACATGTATAAAATTACAAAGCTGGAATCAATCTCTCTTTCTCATACAATTTCTTGAGAAAAACTAATAGAAGATAAAGGTATCTATTTGACACAAACCTGCTTGATAAATAGAAGCTGTGCAGTACAGGCAACTATTAAGTCCCATTATATATGAAAATGACTGCTGTGAAAAAATAAATAGTAAATGGTAAAAGGACATTTCTTGAAAAATTTCTACTTGATGGCCTCTTTAAAATGGCAAACTTCTTTCTTGTTCTGTCTCCTATTCACGATGTGAATTACATGAGATACTTGTTCACACACTTGAGATTCATGTTTCTCTGCCTGAACCAAACCATGGCTGATAGTACAGCTGGGAAGAAATAAATTTGTTGAGAATATGACTTAGAACATATACAATTTATTCCCAAACTGTCAAGCTTATCTGCAGCCCCGTAAGGTTCTTTAATGGCTACAGTCTGCTCACAGAGTTAGGGAATGGAAGTACTTTCCAGTTCTGGGACAAAAAAACCCCAAAGAATTAAAAATTAAGGCCTCCTCTGATCAAGAAGAAAATCCTCAAATGGCCTGAATTCTTCCATCTCCAAAAAGTAACAACACAGAACACGTCTGAAGGTGAAAAAGATAACTGAACACACAAAATGTTGGTCACTTTGACAAAATCAGACTTCCAGGTGTTCATGTGACAATCAGTGATTAAGAGCATACTTCCTGTAAGAAAATATATATCCAGAGCAGGTAACAGTTCTGGCCATAGTTTCAACATGAGGAATTCACTTCCATCTTTCCCTGCTTCCATGATGCCAGCCCTCATGAGAATGTATCTACATAAAGAACAGTTTGGCTCTAGTGACAGCCTTTGGTGCGGTGTTAAGCCTCTCACATGAAAATGTTTCCCCTAAAGAAATAACATTAACCACTCTGTAACCGATTTACAAGAGTAACATATGAAAATAGCAATAAATATGGTTTGCAAAGTTCCAAGAGTTTTTTCTGGTGCAGAAAAAAACCCCCACATAATGACAAGATGTAAATAAATGGAATTTACTTCCACCTTCCAGTTATTTTGATAGAATCATGAGAGCTTGAGACAAAAAACATTTGCTTTAATAATAAACCAGATAGATTCATAGAAGCTAAATCTAAGGCAATATAAATGAAGACTGACAGACACATAGAAGGAGATATTAAAGAAGTATATTGGTTTAATCTTCTTCAGAATTAACATAGAAATATATGTCTCTTTGTAAGAACTAAATACATTTTATTTAGATAAAGATGTGCAATCAGAAAAGTATGATTCTCTACCATTGCTGAGAAACTAAAAAGAGACAATAATAACAGTTATGTTCATTTCATAACTTCTGTCTACTGCAATTAAATCAGCTTGTGTATTAGCGGTATAATGAATTAGTACATTGATGTTAACTAGCCTGCAAATCATTGATTCTGAACTAATTGAGTTTCTGTCTTCTACAGTTCTTCACTGCTGTGGTAGATGATCAAGCAGTTCAGAGTTTAGCATAGTCTTTCAGGATCATTTCCAGTTTCTGACTCAGCATGATATTCCCCTTCACTTTTAGTTTTCCAGAAAAGAATGCCTAAAAAAAACAGAGGAGGGAAAAAAAACCAAAAAACAAACATTTATTCTATTTATTCAACTGTTTACTCACAAACCAAAGAATTGCTAGAACAAAGCAAGAAGCCAAAGAATGGTTGTTTAGCACTCAGGAGAAAGTCTTCAGTGCACAGTGCCTAATGGTTATTGGTTATCAACAATAAACATTCAATTCTAATACATCCAGAATCAGGTTTTTTTATCTACAGTGCAGACAAAGCCAAGTCTGTCACTCATGCACTCATGGGAAAAAATTAAGTAAGATAAATACAAAGCAATTTCAGTGGCCTCTGTTCCCTTTCCACATGTAACACAGAGGACTTCTCCAGGTCTAAGACAAATACTTTCACAGAATCTGATGACAAAACTTCAGTAGTAACGAGTAGTAAAAAACTCTGTTAACAAAAATAAAGCTCCCAGCATCATCCTCTCACACTACAGATGTGCATATATCATTGTAAGAAATGAAAAAAAGGAATGAAAAGACTATATAATGAAAATTAAAGACCTAATGAAAATGTAAGCTACACACTCAAATTCATAACAAATACAAACATAAACCCGGACCATGTATTACACACATATCCCAAATAAATGCAATGGCTTTACACTTAGCATATTACAACAAACAGGAAATAAGCAAGATTTTTTTGCATTTGCAAAGTCATAAATCAATCAGTATTTTCACTTCAGTGCTGGTATATTACACTTTTATTGTCCCTACTTCAAAGAGCTGTATTCCCTGTTTCAATCTAGTTTGTGGGGTTTTTTTTTAAACTAGTTTTGCTTTGCTATGGCTTCACAGTTTGAAAGCTCTTTGAAAAAAGTTCTTTAAATGCTGTTTTGCATAGTTCCATTAGCTTGAAATACATGCAAATAAAGAATAGAGAGAGCCAGCAGAATAGAATTTGAATAGATGCTTTGAGTTTCTTTAGATGGAAAACTTCACAGAAACTCAAGTGAAACACTAATGCCTAAGCATAGATGATGTTCCTGAATTGCAGTCACTGTTCCTTAGCATTCTGATGATTACACATCAATATCTTGTTTATTAAAGCTTTATGCCTGCTGTATACAGAGTGTCACAAAGGGTTTTACTCATGTGATATGTAAGACTCATAACAAACATTCACCAAATCATTAGTCTCCAATTTACAAAGTCTCCAACAACTTCTGCTTGGGATCAAAGAAAAGGAACTGTTTGATCTATGATGAGCTTAATTAAAGTTTTCATTTGCTCAAGCTTTAATCTGTAAGCTGACACATTAAATTTAATTTACTTTTACACAAGGCATATTTATTAGTAAAATAAGTAGTTTAAAGCAGTTGATTACTCCGAGAAGCTAAAAGTGCAGACCCAGATTATAGACCTTCTTTAAATCTT
Organism: Parus major; assembly: GCF_001522545.3. Taxonomy (NCBI): domain Eukaryota; kingdom Metazoa; phylum Chordata; class Aves; order Passeriformes; family Paridae; genus Parus; species Parus major. The sequence goes on along the minus strand of NC_031799.1, from coordinate 53,988,030 downwards.
TATTTCCCTGAAAAATATCCTGGTTTGGGTGAATTTTGACCATCTACATGCATACATTGTCTTGACACTTCTTTGCTGCAGTATGAGCAATAAATCAGACCACTGAAACAAACATCAACTTCCTGCAACATGACAATCAAAACTGCCTGAATGATCAAACTGACAAACTTAAACTTGAAAATTGTATACAGTGAAATAGCAGGAAGCAAACAAACTCTTTACTTTCTATTGCCAAGCTTTATGGGACAGAATCACAGTATAGTCCGAGTTGGAAGGGACCCAGAAAGATCATCTAGTCCAACTCTAAAGTCAATGGCCTGTACATGTATTGAACCCACAACCTTGGTGTTATCAGGGCCCTGCTTTAGCCCTTTGCTGTTATCTTTGTCTCCAGATGATAAAGATGGCGTAAATGCCCCGTGATACTTTTTGGCTAATTCAGTACACTGATGTGCTTATACCTCATCTGACTCAGGTCTCCACTGTCAAAACATCCCAGGGTTTAGGATTTTAGAATGCAAACAGTCATGAACCACAGCTTGATTTAAGGGAAATAATATGTCTACATATATGAGAGTACGTCTGTGACACCCAGGCATTACCTTTTGTGGGTTGATCTTTTGTTGTACCACATCCATGAAATCCTCATCCGAGAGAGTAAAGGTAGTATCAGCAGAACTTCTGGCAGGTCCTTGATAGACTGCTCCAGAGCCATTCTTTAAGTCAATTGCTGAGAAGCAAAGATGGTTTCATTTCAAAATAAAGATAAAATTTTCAGGCTTAAGAACAGTACTTTCCTTGCCTATTATTATAAACATCCAGTCTAAACATAAATCTTGAGCTATCAGCCACTTAGAAAATAAATGAGGTTTAATTCTTCTTCATCAATGAAAGAAAATGGAAGTATTCTTGTACTAAAGGGGAGGGTGTTTACAGCAAGGACTTTAAAATTCCTGCAGAGATGGTAAAAACTATTTTGGAATGACACTGAAGATGCACAAGGTATTAATTGCATTTACTGCAAAAATGTTCAAGTTAGTAATAAAGCTCTAAAGCTCAAAACCAGCATCCTGTAGTCAGACAAGACAAATGTAGTGCTGTTCAAACAACTGCTGCATTTTTCCTGGTCTGTCCCCCAGGCAATATAATATAGCCTATTCTGCTTCATGCAAGGAATGCTTAAAGCCTTGCCAATTATCTGTCTTTCTCTCCTGGAAAGACAAAAATGACTCCAAGTGTCTTTAGCTTCAGAGTGTTCTTTTCCCACGCCAAATGACCTGCCAAAATAATCTATTACAAAGCTAACACTACCAGGTATTGTGTCATTTGTTTAGAAGAGTATTTTGACAGGATGTGCTCTTCCAAGTAATTCTCAGATTCTGCAAATTACCATCTTTCCTTTACTCCTTTGCTTCTTGATCCATCACCCCCCATCCCACACATTATTCAGGTGGATATTCCTGTAATGACATGGCATCTCTAGTCACAGAATCATGGATGGCAGTTGTTTGCTCTTCATGGACAAATTTTAAGGCCCTCTCCTAACCATGGAACCTTATTTCTATATAAGCTATCTTATGTGCAATATTTTTCCAAATATTTTTTTGACAGGGTAACGGGAACTATAGAGACATGGAGTAGCTTTTTAAGTCGTTCATTTTCTGAAATCTGCTTTAAGTAATATTTATCCAGTTACAACAAAACTAGAAGGGGACTTAAGTATACAATGTTTCTCAGTGAGAAGTGATATATTGAATTATTATTTTCCAGTTGATTTTATGATAAATTATAATTTCTGGAACAGATTTAATGCATATCATTAACTTCAAGCAATATGGGAAGAAATTAAAAGAGCTTACTGAACACCAGATGAATTATCTGTATATTTGTGTTTGTGGGTGGTGGCTGTGTAACATCCTTGTGACCTAGAACAGCTACCATATAGTCTAAAATACCTGAGCATACATTGTTCCTGTAGGTTATGCAGGCACAGACTATTATTAGGAAAACAAAAATCAAAAAAATCATCTACTGAATCATGAAATGAAAGCTACACACACAAACCAAAGTCTGAGAGTTGTTACCAGCTCTCAAAGTTAAGCTTAGTTAACCAAGCAATTCCATCTGCTTTAAAAACACACCTCTAAGCAAATTCTGACAGCGTTAGGTACCATACCAGTGTAGCCAAACTGCTCCCTTTGAGACAAACAGCAAGGTCAGCAAGCCCAACAGATTAATTCACAAAACATAAACACGGTGTCTAGGATGCCTGTAGTTCCTAACCAACGGCTTTGAATTACTTCTGGAACTTAGGAATCCCTTTCTGTACTTCATTCTCCTAGCATTAATTTTTTTTTCCTCTCCCTACAATTCCTACACTGCTTTAGAAAGGACCCAGATAGTGAAAGCCTGACATACCATCTCCCAAGACCCAACTTCTTCTTAACTAAGTACTGGCAGAAAAGAATTTTGACATACTTTATTGGTAATACTCATCCATCAGTCTCACCAGTGTCATGTTAGAGTTGACAAAAACAATTGAATAGGTGTAGTGACTCAGAAAAGCACTCACGACACCTAAGTTTTTTTTTAATATAGTAATATAATTAAAAGTTGCTACATTGTTGTACATTAAGATATTACTTAACATTATTACAATCCTTGTTCTCCTTTTCCATTTCCTAGCCAAATCCCAGCACCATCATTTACCGATCAATATCTACAATTAATACTAACCTCTCAAAGCACAACCAGACCTTTAACATTACATAATCATGGCACCCATCATCACAGTAAATCATTCATGTTTACAGAATCACAGAGTTAGTAAGGTTGGAAATGATCTCCAAGATCATTGAGCTCAGCCTACACTGGTCACTACCTTAACAACTAGACCACAACACTAAATGCACATACAGTAGTTCTTTGAATGCTTCCAGGAATGGTGACTCCACCCTTTCTGTGAAGAAATTTCTTCTGAGTTCAACACGAACGTCCTGTGGTGTAGTGTGAGGACATTTCTTCTTGTCCTGTCCCTAGTTATGGAAGCTGCAGGAGAAGCCAACCCTCAGCTGCCTACAGCCTCCTTTCAGGCAGCTGTACAGAGCAGCAAGGTCTCCCTGGGCCTCCTTTTCTCCAGGGTAAACACCCCCAGCTCCTTCAGCTGCTTCTCACATGACTTGTGCTCCAGACCCTTCCCCTTCTCTGGACACACTCCAGCCTCTCAATGTCTTTCCTGAACAGAGGGGCCCAGAAATGGGCACAGCACTCAAGCTGTGGATGCTGTGGCTGCTGCCTTCTCTCATCTGCTTCCTTCCCAGATCTGAAGAGACTGAAGGACATTAGCGGGAGATGCTTGAACTTCAATCATTGACTAAGGCAGCTATGGGCTACGGGGCCCGGATTGTTTCCAGCACTGTCAACTGCTGCATTTACCACAACAGCACAAAGCTATGCAAAAGTGACAAGTCAAAAAACTAAAACATAAGACAGAACAATTATATATCTGATTAAATAACAGAAAGAGGCCTACCAGGTAGCCCAAAAGAACCAGAAACACTGTTTGCAAAGGACTGGGAGGCCCTTACAAAGAAAAGCCTAAAAAAAGATAGCTCATGAATTAATTAGCATCAAGTCATGGCTTAAAACAAAACAAAAAACTCAGCCAAAATAATATTCTTCCTCACACACCAGTTGTTTCAGTGATAACTTGTCAAGAATTTTGACCATACACTGAAGTAGTATGTAATTTTAGCTACATGAACCAAATGGTGAATTTATTTTAATGTCATATTTTCCTTTTTGCTTTCTTGTAGCTATGTATATTATGAGATTGACCCTCCAAAATGGCAACTTTATTTTAAAAATATAGAAAGATAACTCAGAATTTATATAATCTAGCAGCATATCTTTTACAAAAATCATTTAAAATTCTTGTACACAGAAGATCAACTAATAACCACCAGGCAGAATTTAAATGTACATTAAAGAAGTGCAGTTCTACTGACTGAGTTGAGTAACATTAAAATCTGAAGCCCCTTGGAATACCAGTCAAAACAGTGACACAGAAATAAATTCAAACTGTAGCAAACTATAACATCAACTGTCATCTCCAAATTTTAAGGTAAAAAAGTAATCTGCCAAAGGCTAATATTTCTTATTGTATAAAGAAGCTTACATTACATTAACAACTGAAAAAGTAAAGCATTCAAGTAAGCAAATGGCATTGTCAATGTTAAATATCCTGAACTGTCATTGCTCATCTGCATTACAAAAGTCTTGCTGATGACAATATAGATACCTTGTAAAGATCACAAAGTCAGAAATCTTTTGGATTATTGAGAATATCCTAACTGCAAGAAAGCAGTCTTCCTTTGAATGTAAACTCACAAACTACCATCTTCTTCTGCACTTACCATGGAAAATTAATTATACCAGTATCTGGTAGAAGAGACAGTATAAGATCATGCTCTTGAATACTGAATAATAATGTAGCATATGCAAACACACAAAAGTAATTAAGTTGGTGATTGCTCAAAAAGCTCAAGTTCTTGCCTCTGGAAAGTCTTTTGCTTTGTTTTTGTTTTCACATGCTTTTTAATGGCAGGAAAGTTTTTTAAAATGTTCCAGAAATAAAAATTTCATCATGTAGATACATATACACCTTGCCATTAAAAATTAACCATTTTTAGACATCGACAATAGTAGGCTCTTGATTCATGTAAGGACAAACAATGAAGCATGACACTACAGCTGGCATAACTCCTAAAATTCTGCTAGTGAGTTTTCATAACTATTTTCATATTGACAATATGAAAGTTTAATATTTAGATGATTTGTAGCAGTTTAACTATTTTAGTACTAATTCCTGTTTTCTTCATCCAAGGCATACAAAAATATTCAGAAAACACAAACAAATACAGAAATAGGATGACTCCGGAAGTCCTTTCAAAAAAAGTGATATATAAAGGAAGTACTACCATACCAATACTCCCAAAAGGAAAAGTAAACAATATTTTCTACAGACACCCTGCTGGATCACCTAGATATTTACATTCAGCCTTACATATTTACTATACCACAGAGACTACAGTAATTCATAAACTTTAAGGAACTGACCACACTGTAAAAATATTCACAGTCATTTCTCTCAGATTCTGGAAATGTTTCATTTCAGCTCTTAATAGTAGTCAGCAGTGGGAAATGTTTAAACTATTCGATTAGCTCCTCTAGCCTCCATCCCAAAGGGAACTTAAAGTTTTTTTCCAAATTCATATAATAGTACAGAAAATTTTTCCTGCAACAGAAGCAGAGGGAATAGGACAAACAAAAGCTATGTCTATTAATCCATTTTAGCTAGAGACATGGACAGGAAGAAAGCATTACCTTCTTGCTACTGCTTCAGTACAAGAATCAGGAGAGGACAAAAGGCTGACTATTGATTTATTCAATGCAGGAGCGCTCTCTTGATCTGAATACAATAGCAGAAACATTCACCGGTTTCCTGTCTAATAAAATGTGGTCTCATGAGGCAGGTAAGGGCACTGCTCAGACCTAAATCTCTAGGTTTGCTTGTTCTGCATTCAACAATTTGCAGTTTCAGACTCTCCTGAGTGAGAAATTTTATTAATATCTTGAAATACCCCTCAGCAGATTTCTCCACCATTGACTTGTCCCTCTGTTCTCTGGATATATATAACACTAAATTTAGGTGATCAATAAAGGAATTCCATAGTAAAAGTTAATGATCAACCAACCTGAAACAGTTTTCTAGTTGTTATTATAAATATGACCATCACTCATATCAAATTTAATTACACATGAAATAGACAGGACTGCTGTGCAGTACAGAGTGATTGCCCAATACAAATTTCCACTTTAAGTATTCAGGAGTTTAACTGATGCATAAGTCTTCTCTCCAAGTTGTAACCATGTCCATAATTTAAATTACTTCACACAAAAATAGAAAACTGCAGAAAATAGAAACATTAAGAGCAGTAATGAATTTTAAGACAGAATGTCTGAGTTGGATTATTCAGTATTTCCCTTGTCTCATTTTGATGTATAGGCAATCAGTTTACATAATCTACACAGGTATATTCAGAATATTTATTAACTTCTATCCAAATGAAAATCACTCTTTATTCCTCAAAAACTGATTAAAAAGCAAGGCAAGTAGAACACAACTATCCTGATCAGTCTATGTATAATATTTTTCCTGAAATTTAAACAGAAGTCTTGCTACTCAGAATCTCTTCTGTTTAACATTAGGAAAGGATTAAGTGAAATTATAGGCTTCTAAATTGCTCATCTATAGTTTAAAAAAAGTCACAGTGTACAGAGCAAAACAGTGCAGACCTGATCTGACCTACTGTGAGTCTCCTCTCTCAGCCCCTTCAACCGCATCACCCCCAAAACTCTTTGGACTACATCCAGCCAGTGAGACCAATCCAAAAGAACAGACTTGACCCAAAGACTTTCATTTCTCCACAAAAAACCTCACTGAGCCTTTTCCCTTTGGAAAAACTTTATACTCCATCAATAGAGAGTAGACATGTTAACTAAAAACCAAAACAAAAATTACAAAGATTAAAAAAAAAAATCTATACAATTAATAAAATTAGATTTGGGGTTGTTTTCAAAAATACATATCTTTATAAAGAGAGCAAAGGAGAATTTAAGGAGAAAAGGTTTTTGAGGAAGCAGTTTTGCCTCCATCAGACCACTTCACATAATTCTATTATTCATTTAATCAGGAAAAAGTTCTGCTGTGACCCATTGCTATTACAGGCTTTAGTTTCTTGTCATGAACCAGTTCCATGCTTAAACAATGGGAAATCATGATTATGCCTCCATTAAACCTTGATCTCAGAAAGTTTAAATGGAAACAAATTGGGCTACATTTTCACTGAAGTGACAAGAACAATGCAGTTGAAATAATTACTTATTTGTTTTAGATCAGTTAGCATGTACATCACCAGCAGACTAATTACTGTAACACTCCTACTAGGCTAATTTAGCATGCTTTCCTAAGTGCAGTGGCAATCCAATCTGGAAAATGTAAATAGAAATGCACTGAAGTTCTAAAGGATGATGCCAACATCTAAATAGGCAAGTTACCAGAAATGTGTTCCTAGAAAGGTTAGTAACTCCAAACTTTATCTGACCTCCCTGTCATTTGTCCACCCAGAATGCATTCAGACCTGTAGGTCCCACTGCATATTCATCTACTACATTATGCTTAGCTCCAAGCTATCAAATTTAATTAGAATGACTACAATTAATCCCACTTCACAACAAAAATGAACCAGGGTATTCTATAAACACTACAACTTACTCCACTGCATTGCTGTTTTTCCATCTTTAGTGATGTCCCACTGGAATACAGCGCTTACTTTCTTTACCAATTCATTTCCCATCTCTTTTACACGACGACCAATTTCTTCAAACACAAGGTTACTCTGCAGGCCTTCAGCCTTTAAAAAAAAAAAAAAGGTATGAAGAATTTAAAATTGAAATTTTGTTAAGAGTTACTGAATACATCTCTTACTTTCAGGCACACAATGCTTCAACTATCCATAGTGGAATATATAACCCTAACTCTAACCCTAACCCTTATTACATTTAATTGAGATTTCTTCTACCACAAAATAATCACGCTAGCAATCATCAGCACCAAAGAGCACATTCAAGCAGAAAATGCTTAATTTCAAATTTTCATTTTAAATTATTTCAAACCTTGCTCTTACAGTTTTTGTCACGTATCATTACAATCTAAGATATGTTTTTTAATTAGTGCTCTAAGAGTTTCTAGATTACTCTTTTTTCCTTTTGGAGGATAACCACTGCCACTTTTTCCATAGTGAATGTTATGTTAGTTTTCAGAACAAAAAAAAAAATGTTTTTACCAGTACATTGCTTTAATTTGATGTGAAAGATGTTCAAAACATACTGTACTATGGACACAGTCAAAATTTCAGTGCAGACAAAATTTAAGAGTGGGATTAGCTACATTTACACTTCCAACTTTTCCAAACACATTATTTTGCAAGCCTTTCACTGTCTTTCTTATAACAAATATTTGTACTGGATAAAAGGGTACACTTTAGGAAGCTACTTCAGTGATATTTTTCCTCTAACTGGAACTGAAGCAAAGAAGGTTTCAGAGCTTTAGTAGTTCCCTGCAACTACCTGTACAGCAGAACACAAGACTCCTCAGGCTGCTATTTTCTCACCTCTTTGGTTAAACCTAACATTTTCCCTTATATAAAAGGATTTCCAATGGCATTTAAATTTGCCAATCTTCACTCACTCAGACTTGGTTTCCCCTGGTGGGTGTCTGACCCCATCAGCAAATTTCTGCCAAAGCACTTTAAGAATAAGCTTAAAGAAAAATACCTGTTCTGCCCAAGTTTTTTTAAAAAAAGGAAAATATGAGCAGTTCAGAGAAGTTCTGATGTTTGAACTTCATCAACAATTCAGAATGTGTCAGAAGATTAAACACAAGCAGCAAAAAGAAGCAGGTTCCTGAAAAATCATAGAACCATGGGATAGCCTGAAATGGAATGAAACCTACATATAATCTAGTTCTAACCCCTCTGTTGTGGGGCACAGAACTTTTCACTAGACCAAGGTGCTCCAAACCCCATCCAGCCTGGCCTCCAACACTTCCAGGGATGAGGTAGCCACAGCCTGCTGGCTTCTAGGTAATCTCTTCCAGTGCCTTACCAACCTCACAGTAAAGAATTTCTTCTTAAAATCTAATCTAAACCTATTCCCATTCAGTTTGAATCCATTTCCCCTTATTCTGTCACTACACACTCTTGTAAAAAGTTCCACCTCATCTCCCTTCAGATAACAAAAGGCCACAATTAGGTCACTCTGAAGCTTTCTCTTTTCCAGGCTGAACAAACCCAATTTTTTTAGACTTTAATCATGGTAGGGGTGCTCAATTCCCCTTATTTTCTTTATGAACTTCCTCTGGACTCCCTCCAACAGGTCAATGCCTTTCCTGTGCTGGAGACCCCAGAGCTGGAGGCAGTGTTCCAGGTGAGGTCTCACAACAGCAGAGCAGGGGGACACAATCCCCTTCCTCACCCTGCTGGCCACGCTGCTTTGGATGCAGCCTAAGTATCACTCAATAATCCCCATTCTGTGATCACAAGCTTTATATGAATGTCACAATCTCAGCATTTCATAAACTTCAAAGCATTAAAGCTTCATTGTTTACATGCAGGAATCAATGGGGGGAAAAGGTAACAATTTATTAAGGTAATGCATTATGCATTGCCTTAAGCAACTTTTAGACCACATTAGGAACCCAGGTCATCCTCACTGTTTCATGTACTAATTCTGTGTTTGTGGTAAGTATGGTACCCAAGGTGTAAGACATGTATGCATGCAGGGATTTTTTTAAAATATACACAGCATAAAGAGCATACTGTGTGCTAGACCCAACCACATGTACAAACAGATTTCAGAGTCTTATTCCAAAATGATTCAATGATGAAATTTCTTTTCTGTGAGTACATTATTTCATTTTCACTTATGCTAATGCCTTCCTGCCACTCTTCCCCAGTGTCTGACGAAATTGTTTAAGGTCACACACTCTGACATCCTACACAGAGTTTGAGCTTCAACATCTAGAAAATAATAACAAAATCATTGTTCTACAGATATACATCCAAATTATATGAAATAATTTCTATTTTGAGCTATGCAAGTGCTCAAAACATGTGGCCCTCACTGGTACATGCCCTACTTTCTTTTGTAACATGCAGCAAAATGCTTATCCTGAGAGTTCAATCAGCATCAAGCATGTCAAACATCAGCCCTCTTGTATATCTCAAAACAACTGGAGCTTTCCTCTCAGACATATAAATTCACATCTGTACCTTAAACAGCATGCATGTTAACATCTCTGAACCTGTAATTCCTCTGAATACTACAAGTAAGATTTAGGTAAGATAAACATAACATTTAGGTAACTAAGTATTTTTCCTATGCTTTTCACCAAAATAAAGGCTAACTATGCTTTTCTGCAAATTAAGTCTTCCAATGTTTCCACCTACCATCAGATGCTTTTGAGCAGAAGGCTTTTCCAAGGCTGGTACTATATCCACATATCCCCCTGCAATGGCAACTTCTCCAGTCTCTTTGATCTGTAGTGGGGGAAAAATACATTGAAGAGGTTATTTATTTGCAGGAAGTCACAGAAGAAGGGCATCTAAGGAGTATTCCTGATATTTTAAAATCAGAGATGAAAAGAGAAATTATAAAAGTTACAGAGTGAAAAAAAAACCACCTCGTAAATATGCTGTAGTCTTGAGGCAAGTTGTTATAGCATGTTTTTCCAACAGCTCTTCAAGCAAAATAATTATTTTCCTCTGGAGAAATTGTACCAAAATATATTGCTGGTGTTCTGTTCACAAAACAGTTGAAAAACCTTATTTACCTCCAGTGTTACAAGTTGCTGTCAATATTTCTTCATAAATAGTTCTTAGAAAGACATTATAAAATGTTTTTCCTTGAGGTAGATATTCAGTTGTCGAGTCCATTTAGACAATTTCACTATCTCCACATGCCTTATTATGCAACTTGCACTAGAAACAGCATTTTAAGCATTGCAAACAAGAAATATTACAAAAAAAGAATGACAGAAAATACCTAGTTTCCCCGGTTTAATTTTTTGAGATAGTAAATTCAGATAAGAAAATGGGCATCAATTTGGTATTTTCTCTTTGAGGGATGTGACAAAACATACTGACTTATGGCAGCTAACAGAAGATGGCAAATTGATTCACTGACAATGCATATAGAGAAGTGTATGATAAATAGCGAGGCTGGAGAAATATCAAGTATCACAGCCTAGTTTATTGCACTACATTAACTATCACTCAAATCATGCCTAACAGCTTGCCACCTGCCACCACTGCACTTCAGACAATGGTGAAAATGGATTCAAACCACCCTCTCAAAGTTGTATGTCCACTTGTAGTTCGATTTAACCAGAGTTTATTTCAGCACAAAGATGGGTTTAATTCATACAAATTCAACATACAATAAGAAACCAAATTCTGCACAAGTCATAACTGTTTAAGATGGTTTACTATAATTCTGTTAGACCTTGAAATTTCTATCCAAAATCAGTTACTCCAAAGTTGTGGAAGAAAAAAACCCTAGCAAAATTCACCATAACTCTACATACTAGCAATTACTAAACCAAGCATAATTACAAATTTTGCCTTTAAACACAACAGAACAACTCACCTCATTTACAAATCTGGAAGGGCTAGGAAGCATATTATGAACTCTATTAATTAACATGGTATATGGAAACTATCAAAAGTAAGCATATGAATTCTAGAAGTTCTGTCAGGACACCATAAATAAGTAATACAATTTCATTCCATTTACTTCACTTCTTTACAAAGCCTTTGCCAATGGTGTGCTGCTTAATAAGTCATCTTTTCTTGCTCCCCCTCATATCCCCAGTCTTTTAAACAACACATGTTTCTCTGAAGCGCACAATAAAGAGATTATTCTTGCCTTGGTCTGAAAATGGATCCTATCTCCTTCCTTCCACATTTCTGTTTGCAAAGTTTGCCCTGGATAGACTGGGTTTGCAAAGCGAACCTAAAAGCAAAAAAGAAAAAAAAAGTAAAGGTGGGGTTGAGAAAATATTTTCATATGTAAATGCAAAGCTTAAGCCCATTGGCTCTACGGAAATGATAAAAAGTAAAGAGGAAAATTAAGTCAACTATCAATGTAGAAAGCCTAAATATTTAAGTAAACATACAAGACAGAGGCATTAAAATGCATGCAGCTGTAAGTGAAAGCAATTCTGTCAGTTATGACATTGTGAAAGACTTCCCCCACACTGAAGATTTCATTTGGCACTAAAACCAGAAAAATCAAGAAAATTTACTGCAAAGAATGAACACACAGACCTTGATTGCCTTGAATCTGTTCACATCATTATTTGCAAACTGCTTCAAAACGTTCCTAGCAGCAAACCCAAAGGTGCATAGTCCATGAAGTATAGGCTTCTCAAATCCTATTTAAAGAGGTACATTTTTAATATTAGGATCATGAATGCAGCTTCTTTAAATATCTATACTTTATTTGTAGTATTTTCCTCCATTCATGTTCCTAACCCTTTTTCTTTTTAACTTAATTTATCTCAATAAAAAAGGATATGTTGCTATTTATTATTTCCTGTACTTTTGGGTAAAGGAGAGTGCTTGGTGACAAGTTGCACTCTAAGCACTCCCTGTGCTCTGTGCAACTCAAGCAGAACTCGTCCCTGTCTGTAGAGGTGACAAAATGAAAAATAAGGAGATTATCTGTTTTAGTACACATACACAGGCACACCAGACATGCAGTTAAATGGAAGTATGCACATTAAGGGTAAGAGGTACTGTAATCATTAAAAAGTGGCAATACTAAGGTTTTGTGATATCTCCTGTTTTGAATTCCTATTCATGGTTGGCCAAAGTCTTCTAATACAATGTCTGATGTAAGATTAGTTTACCTTTATTTAGAAATAAAATTTTAAATAAATAAATAAAATAAAATTTGCAGTGTTTTTCTTATATTGACATTTTTGTCAAGTTTCCTCACACTCCTATGCTTTGAAGTAGGAGCTCAACCTTGGCAGATAATAAACTTTATATTAGTGTTGCATCTTTTTCCAATTCCATCAAAGTCTGACAAAATAAACCTTTGACAACTTGGCTTCAGATTTGCTAGTGCAACAGATAAGTTATAAAAATGCTGTTTGTATATTCTGATTCCTTTAACAGGTTGTTCTGACCTGACAAGGCAGGTAAACAGTAATTGATGATACTTGCAACATCCCATGGCATCCAGACATATCTGTCCAGCTTTGGCATTGAAACTAGTTGCTTTGCCCAGAACTCATATGCTACTCGTCTGCCAGTGTGTTTTCCTTGAGCTCTAAACAACATCTCATAGCATCTACACCACACAAAATGTTCTCCCAAGGGACAGAAGCTGGGAGGAAAACCAAAAGCAAAATGAAACAAACAAAAAAAGAGGATACAGGAGGAAGTCTAGCTAGCAGAAAAATTGAAGATGTAGAGGAAAGGGAAGGAAAGGGGAAGGGGAGGAAAGGGAAATGGAAAAAGGGCAAGAAAAAGGGAAAAAGAGAAAAAGAAAGGGAAAAAGGGAAAAGGAGATAAAGGGAAAAAAAGAAAGAGAAAAAGGGGGAAAAGGGGGGGGAAGGTGGGGGGAAAAACACCATCAAGACAGAGACAAAAAAGCCACAAGGACTGCATCCTAGCTTTGGTTGGGGAACAATGAATTTTCTTCTCTAGTAGCTTGTACAGTGCTGTGCTCTGAATTTAGTGTGACAGTAATGCTGATAATTCACTGATGTTTCGGCTGTTGCTAAGTAGTATCTAACATATGCCAAGAATTCCTTAGCGACCTATGATCTTCCACCAAGCAGCTGCACAGGAAGCTGTGAGGGAGCATAACCAGAACTGCTGACCTGCACTGCCCAAAAGGACATTCTGTATTGAAGAATCTCATATCCAAGATATAAACTGGGGAAAGCTGGCCAGAAGCCACCAATCATGGCTCAGGGATGGATTTGGCATCAGGTGATAATCAAATGTGTTGTGCACTTGTTTCTCTTGGGTTTTACTACTCACTTTTTCTCTGTCCTTTTCATTATTATTTGTAGTAGTAGCAGCAGCATTAATATTATTAGTATAATATTTTAGTTTGTTTCAGTTATTAAAGTGTTCTTATATCAACCCACAAGTTTTACCTTTTTTCCTCTCCAGCTCTACTCTCCATCCCACCATGAATGGGAATGGAGGAGGAAAGGGAAGTGAAGTGAAAAACAGGGAGGGGAGAGGCAAGGAATGAGCAAGTGGCTGTGTGGTAATTAATTGCAAGCTGAAGTTAAGCCATGGAAGACTCAATGCTGGGAAAGATGGGAATTATGAGACCAAAGGAAAGACAAGGCTAGCAGAATTACGGGTGAGAAAGAAATTTTGACACATCAGGTTAGAAGACATGACAGAAGGACAGGCTTAAAGGAATCTGTTTTCTCACTGTAAGTATTCCAGCCTGATCATTCTGTCATTTCTTTCCTGTAAAATATTTGAGTATGTACACTTTTAATAGCACTCTAGTTTGTTTACAATGGGCTCTGTTCTGAAAGCACAAAGGTACCATGCAGTCAGATTACTGCACTATTGTAACATTATCAGTTTTCAGTATCTCATTCAGAATGTTATAGTGACATCTAGCTCTTTAAAAACTCAGTTCAATTCACCATTCAAGAACCAGAAACCACCCACTCTATTCAGAACTCAGAAACAGCCAAATATAACCAATCCTATTTTCCCAGTTCTTTATAAAACTAACACATACTAATGCATAAGAAAAATTCCAGAAGCTAATCAAGTTACTTTGTATCTAGATTGAAACAAAAGCAAATTCTGTCAGCTAATCAAGCTACTTTGTATTTAGACTGAAACAAAAAGTAAATGTTGCTTTCCCTTTCTAGAATACAAGATACAGGAATAAAGGCACAAGAATATAAATAGGTGTTTTCATGTAGTATATGTCTTCTGAAACATCACCCACAGGAAGTGTTAACAATAATCCTGGAATGACCTGAATGCATTATGCTGAATGCTTGCTTCCCCTGCACACTGGTGAGAGCCAGTAAAAGAGAACATCCACTGAGATTGTTACATGACAAGAAGGTGTGTGAATAGTTCCAAAGGAAAAAAAACCAAACATTTGCACCCCCAGAAAAAAAAAAGTTGTGGAATATCTCTACAGTAATTTCTTCTTTGATAGTACTTGCATTTAGTATAGATAAGGTACTGTCATAGTTCTAAAATCCATTGCAGCAGTTTTATGCTGAGACAAAGGGACATCTGAGCTACAGCATTAATTTAATTTTCCCTAAGTGCCAGTGTCTTTTGCATGAGCAGGTAGAAGATTTCTATTTCTCTTCATTTGTAAGGTTTTTAAAGTATTACCATCATTATTATTCAAAACACTAGGTTTTCAATTATAAACATGTATTTTTCATCTCCATTGCCATCATTAACAAACCAACATTATCAACAAACAGAATGCTTTAACAAACTGGGGGAATTTCTTCTTGGACTTCTAGTAATTTTACAATCATTATAGATGAACACAAATTTACATAAAATTATACAAAACTGAGTTAACAAACCAATTAGTATGCATTTATGAAAGGAGATAATTTGCAAAGGTATGTTAAGTGTGATCTGAACAAGGAAGCATAGCTCTGCTCTATTTATTTTGGTAAAACACCATACAGTGATACTTGCATATTAAAAAGAAATTCATCAGAAAACTGCAGACTAATTATTACAGATTAGTAGTTTAACGTAATGTTTATGATAATACCATACATATTAAGGAAAATTTCTTAAGTAAATCAAATTGCTGTCTTCCTGGAGTAATCAAAGTATGCTACTTGCAAGGCCTGACTAAGTCTGAAAATATAACTTACAACACCATTTCAAGAAAGCACCCTTTTTCATTAATTATATCTCTTCAAGAATTAGTGCAGCCTCTGATTTGGTGCTTTGGCATGTAGAAACATGTAAATTAACAAGCTGATGCGCTAGCAAGGTGTAGTTAAGCAATTTTATAGGAAATAAGTGCTATCAAGCTCCCTCTCTCCTGCCCTCCTGGATTTGTTTGGATTAAGATTACACTGAAGAACAAAAAGTTGTTCTGAGACCCACATAAACTCAAAATTATTTAGATGGAAAGAACAATATATCAGAGAATTCATGGGATTCCTTCAGAAGCTTTGATAGTCAATTATTTCTGCTTATGAAACAGATTGTGAAAAGAGGATAGTGGCAATAAATGTGATGTATAGGAAGACAGGTTAAAAAGTATGTTTCCATTGTAAGTGAAGTCCAAGCACTATTCCCCATTTCTATCTACGAGAAGCAATGTTTCAAACTGAAGTGTCATGCAGAACTTTGAAGATATTTAATTGTTAACTCTAAGAACAGCTATAAAACAAGCACTACTTTTCCCAGGTTGTTAAAAACATACATATTGAAAAATAGATTAAACATACATTTACACTATCCTTCATCTAAATATTAACACATTGGTACCCCCATCAGCTCACCTCCAAGAGCAGCAAAACTTGGATCCATGTGTAAAGGATTCCAGTCCCCACTCAGGCGATATAAGGCAGCCTGCAGAAACAGAGAAGTCAGAACAAGCAGAAGTCCCCCAGAAATTCATGACAGATTAAGCAACACATCACAACCTATTTCACTAATCCTTACATACTATAGTCTACAACAAAGCAGGTAAAATGGAAACTAATTATTAGTGTTTTCTTTCACAAATTTATCCACAGCATAAAACAAAAGTATATATACGACTTTTTTAAATAACATACAGTATATAAGACAGTATCATATTTTACCAACAACAGATTCATATTACAGGGATCAGAAATATCCTTATTTTTTTCATTTAAAATTATGATTAACTTCTCTCATAGCAGATTCACGAGTAGCTGATCCCAGTATCCAAAAGAAACAAAACCCCAAAGTAACACTCCAAGCTTTCTAGAAGACTTTTGCTTCACGTTTAATTTTCTCTTTTGTTATTAAAAAAGTAGAGAAATGCAGATTTAGTGTTTTATATACTGTGAATGTGAAAAACCTGAGAAGCTATGAAGAATATGCCTATTGTACTCAGGTTCTGTCCCTGTGTACCTCTAGTGTTCTCATTATCAAACCTAGTATTTGCATTGTATCTTGTATTGTACATGCAGCCAGCAGTCCATATTACGAGAGATATCAAAAGCCAACCTGTGCATATTTCTGAAATAAAACCTTTTTCTCTGGTCAACAGATTACAGTGAAATCCAATGATTAATTGATAGTGGGGTACTCTCTAGTAAAAATTTCCCAGAAGTACAGTGAAAATCAGTACATCACATTAACTAATGAAGATTCCAAGAATTTAGCAGTTTAATTATGATGACATATACAAATTGAACATGGATTTAATTGAAAAAAGCTTTTAAACTGAAAACAAATTATATTTTAGTGGAGAACATTATTGGCCTTTGGAACCCATTGTCAGTAAAAAATTTTTCCCAGCATTTTGAACTAGAACAATAAAAAGTGGTATGTATTTATTTGAATGAGGGCAAACTGTACTAAACTCTGTTTGGAGGAAAGAAGATAGCAGGTTTCTCAATGGGAAGGGGGGAAAAAAAAAAAGATTCCTGAAAGGAAGAATTTTCTATATATGTCTCACACTGTTTTTCTATCAAGTCTGAAGCAGACAGTGTAACTAGAGAGGTTCTGAACTCCTGTTATCATTTTAAACCATAATCCATCTGTTTTCTTTTTTAATCTGTTAATATTCAGGTCATTTCTCCACCTATCTACAGCTTTAATACTAAGCTCTACCTCTCTCATTTCTCATAGCAACTTTCACAGATACAGCACGTGTTGTAAGCTTCAGTTAAGGTAGAATGTAAAGATCTTTTCACAGCTTTCTGTGACAACTGGAACCAGACACTTAAAACAGCAAGAAGAAAACCCTAAACTGCACCACAGCATAAGCATGAAAATCTTAGAAAGGCAAACAGTAAGCTAATAATTCTCTGTGGCTGTTTACATATTCAATTACTGGTTTTGAAACATTTTCCTTTCGAGAAAAAAAGAAGACAACAATGGATCCGGAAATTTCTAACAGTAGTTTTACTTTTGCCAAAAAGATGTATTTATTATAACTTTTTTCTTTTTTTTTTCAATTATCTTCTAATTAATTATATAATTTCTTAGGAAAATAGTGGAGACTGGAAATTTAATACTAGTATAGGATTAATGTTCAGCTGGGTCTGTGTCTGAAAAGGACCAAAGAGAGGGTGAATAATTTGCTGAATATGTAAGAGTCATAACACCATGAAAGAGATATTTAGTGAGGGAGAGACCCATACTTTTTTTTCAAACAAGTAAATTTAAATCTGACAATCTAAAGAGAATTCTTCAACAGAATTCTATGAAGTAGGTTATCCACCTTCATTATTCAAGTTT
>NC_031799.1:53930164-53969638 GCF_001522545.3 Parus major | reverse complement strand
GAACTAACCATTTATTTAGAGTGATAATAAGCACTACTTGGGAGACAATACTTGTACCAAATACTTTTCAAAATTACTGTACTAAAAAATACTTGCGCTTTGCTAGCAAAATAAATGAAGCAATTAGAAAACAACTGGTTCTGAGAATTAAACATGGTCAATGTACTTAACTAAAAGCCTGACATATGAATCTGGGAAATTATATTTGTCTTTTTGTATTTCCAATAACTACAGTGACACTGGTCACAGCTAGAAAAAACACAGCAGAACTGAATAAAACAGTTACAGTAGGGTTTTTTCAGATTTGGTGCAGCCAAATCAGGTCTGTCAACAAATTTCATTTACCATCATCTTCGGTAAATCTTCATTATATAAATTAGTCACAATGAAAACTGCATTAATGCCTTGTTGCCTCTACTTTTTATATTCCTCCAATAAGGACATTTCAACATTTCGCAAGTGACAGCACTCCGGGGGGAGGGAGGAGAGGAGAAAAATGCAAGCAACCAACCAAATATGCATCCTTGGAGGATTACAAGAATCAATTGATGTACAGTATTAGGTTCAAGTCAGTCATAATATGGTTAAATTGTTCTCCAATTAATAACACAAACTGTCAAGTCTCATTTCCTAACAATTTAGGAGTTCTGCCAGACCACAAAAGACAAGGCAATATCAAACCTGTCTGTGCCAATTTTTCAGTTTTCCTGCAGACTGTAATAAAGGTCAGGGTAAAGCTAATGAAAAAGGAAGCCAACTATCCATGTATTTTCCCTTCTAACTGGGTAGAAAAATACCTCTACACAAAGCTTACCTTACCAAGTAAATGAGTGCATATATGAATACATGTATGTATGGACATAGACACATATGTATGTATGTATGAATGTTTTACAGCTTATTTTAAGAGAAAAAGTAGTCAGGCTATCTTGTGGAGATAACATTCACAATCTCATCTGCATGTGCCAATGGGCTCTCATTCACATTAAGATCAGTAAAAGTTTCCAGTTAAAATGGCAGTGTTGATGCTTCAAGGGCTCAAATTCAGCACAGTGTTTAAGTAATTCAAAGTATATAAAACTTCCCCACCCTGCTCTATTCATGCATTTTCTGTTTGTCCATATCAAATGTTTTTCAAATTTAGCCTCAACTTACATATTCTGACAGAGACTTCACAAAACATTAGTCATTTTTCAGTAGCATGACAAATATGCAAGAAGCCTTTCCCTTAACAATGTCTCTTTTTATTAAAAATGACAAATTACTTATTTTTGGGGAACTTCAAATGGATTAACAAATTTATAGCCTTTTTTAAGACTATATAGAGTTTACTGAGATAAAGGGAGGAAACAAAGTCAGTAAGGAATACTATTGCCTAAACAAATTGACTGCCAGACTAGTACCTTTTCTTCTTCTATCACCTTAATATACAAAACCCTACCATAATCCAAGCCCTACAACTACTTGTCAAAATTGCCATGATTAAAAAATTATATTCTGATCTTCCCAACAAGAATAAACACAAATAAATTAAAGACGTTAATGACAGACTTTCAAATTACTATTACAAACACTTACTATACAAAAATTCTGGGAGTACCATTTCTGCAAAGTGAAACTTGTTAACAAATGACAAAAAGGTTATCAGACCCCAAACTTTTTTCAAACAAGTAAATTTAAATCTGACAATCTAAAGAGAATTCTTCAACAGAATTCTATGAAGTAGGTTATCCACCTTCATTATTCAAGTTTTCTTTCAAAAGAGTCTGAAATCTAACAGCAAATTGCTACTCAAGAATTAGAAAAAAAAAAAAACAAATATTAAATTATTACGTAATTAAGTATCTTCATAGCTAAATTAAAATTCTAGGGTCTAACTGTCATTCTTCAGCTAATCAGAACTTTTACAAAAGCTGTCACGAGGCTGTTTTCACAAAAGAGCTGCTGCAATAAATTTTAAGTCTAGATAAAGAACATTTAGTTGCAGTACTGGAAAATTCAATTTATGGATCTTAAAAAAAGAACCAATTTCTGTGTTAAGCCCAAAACTCAAATCAAGCTATGAAACTGTTGCTTATGAAAACTCTAATAAGAACTAACCATTTATTTAGAGTGATAATAAGCACTACTTGGGAGACAATACTTGTACCAAATACTTTTCAAAATTACTGTACTAAAAAATACTTGTGCTTTGATCAAAAAAGCCATAATTCTCCCACTGACACCAGGCTCAGATCCAGCTATTGATCTGTTGGTCTTCCTGTTTCTTCCCTCATCATTCCCTAAATTCTCTAAAAACACAAATATTTACATATCATTAGGAATAAAACACATGAAGACTGTAGAACAAAAGATGGCTTTCTACAGGTAATGATTCACATTCCAAGTACACAGAAGTTTGGAAGGGTCTTACCATGCCATCCACAGACATAAAGCCTCATAATAAGAGACCTACTGGCAACAGACAGAAAACATTTCACAGTAGAGTTTAGCTTACTAATTCATTAAGCATTCATTAAATCCTTTCCACGTCCCTCTTTCATTCCAGGAATTCTTCTTAGTTTTACTGTTAAGTCCACCCTTTTACAACAAACTAGATTTCTGCGTAATTGTCTTCACAATTGTTTCCAGTTACATTAGAAACTGTAATTTTAACCAAATTTAACACAGTGAAAAACTCAGGTAGCAGCAGCATGAGCAGGACTGCAGGACTGAGAATGACTCAGGAAGGGAAGGTGACTCCTGCAGTCTTAATCACAGGATGCTGATAGCACTATTTCAAACAGGACAGGGGCCATTTATTTTCTCCTCTTTCAAAGAAAATAAAAAGTGTATGTTTGAAAAAAAAAAAACAACCCTAACCACTAAAAACCATCAATTTCTTCACATCCTGCCAATCAATGCTTGATTTATAGCTGGAACAGAAGGCTTTACATAGTTTTTTAGATTAGTCTACATATGATTTATTGAATCTTTCTCAAATCTCTTAATGAATAAAGAATCCTTTTCACTTATACAGTGTGTATATACTTCTCTTTTATGCTGCTAACAGTATCACATCCAGAAAAATCACTATCTGATGCTGTATGCCACTCGTTGAAACATTCTCTGTACAATTACAATGCCTCAAACATTTACAAACATCCTTGCTTTATAGATTAGCAACTACAAGGAGAAAAGGTTGTAACTGTCAGCAGTAGAAACAAATTTCAGCTCTCCAATGGAAAATTTGAAGGCCTAGCTTTTAAAGCACCTCACATTTTTGATGTACAAGTTACAAGCTCAGAACACAGCTTCTGTGAATTTCAGTTTCAGCCTGTGATGCTCGGACATCCTCCAGCTAGTCCTACTCCCAAATTGCATCTTGCAAATTCTGTGCCTAATCCTCTCCTACCAGTTACTGATTAAGGAGCACCCATGTCTGAGTGCTTTGGGATATCTGGACGAGTAGCCCACATACAAAGTACAGAAAATTCATTGTCGAACAACTGCCGCTCCAACCAGTCTCTAATGGTTGATAATTTAGAGATAATGGTAATTATCTCTAATTATCACAAGATAATTTTCCTCTCATTACTTCCCAGAATGTAACTTCTTGCAACAAGTAACATAGGAAAACTGACTTCCTACACTGTCTCATTTCATGCCTACAGCTTTTTCCTTGCAAGTGGAAGGAGTTTCTGAAGAAGAGGAAAACAAACACACCATTCATGACTGCATCACTGAAAACTGTATCATTAAACATTGCACACAAAGCAGATTAAGACTACAAAATCCACAACCTCTACCTGGAATTTTTAGCTTTTTAGACAAAAAACACTTAAAACACTATTACAGGTTTCCAAATTAAAGCAATTTAAAAATGACAGGATATTAATAAGCTCCTTCAACCAACCAGTATCAGGTTCAGCTTCATCAGCTCTAAAGAAGAATTTAAAAATCCTTGAAAGCAAGAATGGCCAAACTGTCTGAACCTGGAAGCCTCAGAGCAGAAGTACCATGTGCTTGAGAACTCCAAGCTACATGGAAAAATCAGAAACCTACATGGAATAGTTCACAACACTGCATTGCAGAGTCTTGAAGGGTTCACAGTCACATGTACACAGCTGGTTCAAAAGTACTACAGGTTGAGACACCATGTTTTTCAAAACCGGTCTAAATGTTGCTTTTTAGTTTTTTGTCACATCTATTTCTCCATATCAATATAAGTAACATTAAGCACACAGAGTGAGAATTCAGTGTGGAAGAATGCTTTAGAGAAATATCTGACACTGTTGCAAGCAAACAGAATTTTTCTACTGGCAAATATTTTGTAAAATTACTAGATGTTCTATTGAGATGAGCTGACATTAACAAAAACTTGGAAGTCTTGCAAACTCCACATACTACAGCTTTAGTTTTGCCACATTGCAAACAAAACAGGCAGCTTTCAGAAAAAGGTGAAAGAAAACAAAACAGTAAAACTGAACTGACTTGGTGAAAAATTTCATTCTGTGCACTACTGTTTTGCTGTTTATTCATTGTCACTACACTGTGTATTCTGAATATTATTTCTGATATTTGAAGACAGAGGGAAGTTTTTTTGGAAGGAAACTTGTAGAGTATCAGAACACTGTTAGTTTTTCCATGAGCAAACAAACAAAAAAAACAAACCATAGAAAGTCCACAGCAAGTTCAAGACTTTATTTGTTTCCTTCCTCAAATACAACTTGTAGTAGTTAAGGTATTATCCACTTTACATAAGCACTGTAGCTTACCTTACGTGCTACCAGAAAATGAGCTCCCAAGAAACAAACACATTTAGGGAGAGAGAGAAAGCTATATGCAGACAAAATTCTCCAGAGATACAGGTCATTCTCTGCCTGTTATTTTTCATTGCATTAGTAACCATTCAGCAAAATCAGTTTGATTGATTAATTTAAGCCCCCAGTTTGAAAACTGTCAGGACAAAAGCTCTGTAACTACATTAAACATTCCCTATAGGGTTGAAATTGAATGATTCATTCCTTGCTAATGGCTAATAGTCAAACACCCCCTAGACGTCTTGATCTTCTGTCAGAAAGTCTATTTATTCAAAAGATTTATAGCAGTGTGTCTAGTAAAGTGAAGTTCAGGTTTCAGAGAGAGAACAATCTAGAAAAATACTACCCCACACACACATATCTTTACAGGGCAAGATGGAAAAACTGTCATCTAGTTCTTTGCAGAAGAATTCATGAATACAGAAGAAATACTTCATGTCCTTCTTCAGCAAGATGCAAAGTAAAGCTTAAAAGGCTTTTAGAAGACCAGATAATTCTAATTTTTTCTTGGCCATTTTTACATTTAAGCAGCTTACTTCATGGTACTGCAACTCATTCATAAGCAGTAGCTGGAATTTAAAGAACTTCTCAGAAATGGGAACAGATCTGAGAGGGATAAACATATATTATACCTCCTGCTATTAGTCTTTGATACCACTAACCAAAAGGATTATTTTGTTCTCAACAGTCACATAGCACAAAGATTTTTCAAGGAACTGTAGGTTGCTGAAACCTCTCTTCTCTGATGGGCAGAAACAGTTATTTAGCCCTCCATTCCTAGTGTCCTCCTCACTAAGCAGCACTTCATCTGGTCTGCAATATTCTTCCTCTTGGAAAAAAACCAGCACAGCAGAGTTAGAACTGAATACACTTTCAAGGTAACCAGTCATTATCTTCAGTGAAAGACAGAAGTGTAAATATTTCTAAAATATGCATGGAAGTCTATTTATCAGATGGTTTCCTACATGATCATGATAAGAAAAGGAGAAAAATGCTAATTATGAAGAGCCATTTAGCCATGTAATTATGGTAACACAAAAACTGAGTGTCACAACTATCAATAGACATTAGTACAGTTTAAGTTAAATCAAAGGCCATCTGCAAACTGACTCTTCCAGTCTGTCTTATACCCCGTACCAATTCAATAGTTGAATGGCAACAGTCATTTCTGCCAACACACTTTTCATCTAAACACTAAGACATTCAGAAATTTTGAAGCAATTTGTGTGCCAGCTTCCATTTTTTAAAGAAGATTTTGGGCAGTTACGTGTCATTCGACAGACACATAAATGTAATATCTTGTTAAACGTAAAATATTTTCCCAAGCTGTCCTCCCCATGAAAGTCTATAGTGCACATAAAGTTCCTGAGTGCTACACACTCCCCCCTCTATCATCATCACTGAAACACAGATGCTACTGAAAAATTTAGTGCAGAAGCCTTCTTGTGATTATCAAAGTCCAATGGCTGTGGCTCCTCTAACTTCTAACTAGAGGATAATTCTCTTTATATATCTACCTGTCACAGTAGATCTTAAAAAAACACAAGTGGCTACTCTCTGATATTTTTTATTTCCAAGAATCAATTTTGCAACAGAAAGTTTCCCAACTTCTGCATTATAGTGTCATTACTACATTACCATAGTAATATTACTATAACTATAAAATCTAATGAACTTTGAGCATTTTACGCACAATAACAATTCTGGAGATAAGGGTTTAAGGCTCAGGAACTAGAATCACCATATGAAAAAGGCAATCATAAATACCATGTAAAAATTCATGAGAATGGAATCAATTCCAAGATAATCATGCAGTGGAGAATCTTGCCAAGATTCAAAATAAATACTTTTAAACAGTGGACCTTTAGAGGTGCTGTATCTCATCTAATAAAGGGTCAGCTGCTAGAAAGCACCTTCCACTACATTTAGCCACCTGCCAGGAGAAAAGTACTCCCTCACCATTCCCTGATGCTCACCTCGCCAATTTTCAATGAATGAGAATCAATGAGAAGAATTAGACACCTGTACCTCCTAGACCAATGCTGTGAACTTTAGGAGGCAGCCAGAATATCAGTGACATAAACAAAAATGCTGATCTTGGCGCTCTTTACCAGTTGAAGTAGGTAGGGCTAACTTGGACTTCAAGCACAAGAATCAGCTGGATGATACGTAATTACTCCATATATAATCAGAGAGAGTCAACAATTTCCACAGTTCAACTAATGCCCAATATTTTAACTCCATCTTCAAAAGCTACAGCCACCTGCCATGACTAAGTTGCTTTTGGAAACACCACTCAGTGTCGTATCATTGGTAGCTCCTGACTTTCCTGTCTTTTTTGCCTGACACCTGCATGTTTACCTGGAAAGGAGGTTTTACTTCTTCGCAGAGGTTTCTGCCTGGGGAAAGCAGATGCCCATGAACCAGTGGGAATGTGGACTAATAGAAACATACCTGGACAGCTATCTGTCACTATTTCAGGTTTCCCTTCACTCCTCCTACTACACAAATTTAACTTTTTCAAAACTGTGAGCTGCAAGCATTTTTTTTTTTGTCACAATGTGATTGGTTGCACCATGTGGTGTAAATTTCAGGAAGCCTGAATGTTTTTCTCAAAAGTACAACAGAATACAAACATTCACCTCCTACTTCTGTGCAAAATTTATAATAAACAATTATAAAATTTCATCAGTCTTAAGAAAAAAATGTTTTACACAATACATTGAACACACTGTCTTAAGCTAGAAAAAAAATTAGCATTATGCATACATACATACACATATATATGTCATATACAGGTAAAAATACTCTAAAAGAAAGGCCTTATAAAATCAGGCCTTGCTCTGCTGAATTACCAGCTGGCCTGTAAGTTCCCACAGGAAAGAATCAGAAGAATTCATTCACAAGAATTCAAGTCAGTTAACACAATAAACTATTCCGGCAACCTGTAATGGTGATGTCATTCTGTTTGCACCTGTAGTAACTAAAGATCTGTCCCATGAGAATCCACAAAGGAAAAATATAAACACCTGAGTAAGAGAGAGTCTTAGCACGTACACACAAAACACATTTTAATCAATTAATTAAGTGGCAAGAAAACTACTAGCCAGTTAGAGTTGCACACGAGGTCTGTGAAAACTGCATGAAAATGAGTTATGTGAATAAAGAATGGGCTTTTTCTGCATGAAGAAACTGAATCCCGCCTGCCTTATTGCAACATATATACACACACATAAACATAAGTAATCAAATATAAACACCTGAGGTATATCAGAAAATCTGAACTATTAGTTAACATCATTTAACACTCCTTTCTCCAAACAAAACCAAGATTTCCACACCTACAGAATACATAGCTTTACCTGATCAGTTGTTGTAACATCAGAAATTACAGCATCAGGAGGTCTCTTGGGTGGAGTTGCTGTTAACTAAAGCAAAAGTAATAGTATTATTAATCTTTCAAAGCAAAAATATTTTATTGATACCTAATTCCAAAATATACAAGTTATAGTATAAAAACAAACAATATTTACCAATTTGGTAAGCTTGCTCCTATCCTTTCTACATTTATGGACAAATAGAAAAAGCTATTTAGTCCAGAAAAGGTCTCTTATCAAGGTTAGCCTCACAAAGACAGTGACTCTCAGGCATCAGATCTTGCCTACAGTTACACGATTCACCTGATGAGTTTGGTAACATTTCTTCCAAATTATCCAAAAAAAAAGCCAAGCAAGAATTATTCACTCAGAGAAAACAATTGTCTCACAGAATATTAATATGCTTTGGAACACAGAAACGAAAACGAAGCTTGTAAAATAATACTTTTAAAGGCACAATTAGGAACAAAATTATTTACCTCACCTGAGGACTGTTACATTACTTTTCACCTTTACAAGCTTCCAGCACCTTTTTGTTTTACACTTTTTTTTACATTTTTTATTGCAATTATACAAATAAGATATACTGCTGCATATTAAACCCCACATTACTGCAAAAAAGCTGTTCCTTCTGCAATCTACAGCTTCATAGTTCAGTTTCAAAGACATAAATCTTATCAACAAACTGACAGAGAACATCCTAGATCATGACAAACATAAAGGACACCATAATGAATTCAAGCTATTACAGTAGCTGAAATCTCTTTTTCTCCTCAACTCCTTGTGTTTTCAAAACAAACAAAAAAACTGAGAAAGAAACTGCCATAAGCTCCAAAATTAAATGAAGCAAACAGTTTCTCAGCTGTAGTAAGTTTACTTGTCTTAATTTTTGTAAGGTCTTTACAAGAAAAGGTCTTAAATAAAAGAAGTACTGTGTCTGTGTAGTTTCATGTCTAATAAAAGCAAAGACTCTTTATTTTTATTTTATTTTTGCCCTGTTTATTGACACAGAGCAAGACCACTTCTTGACTAGAAGACTTGATAACAGCACTCCTCTTGTCTGTTCAAGAACCACAGTGGACTTAAACAATCAGCTTGACAAGAACATTACCTAAAAAGGCTTTCTAAACAAGCATGATTTACTAATCTATTTCCAGCTGGTTTAAATAAATTCAACTTGACCTACTGAGCCATTAAAACTAGCCAACATGTGAATAATCAATGAAACTCTTCTACCCACAGGTCAAGAAACCCTCAACTTAAGAAAAGACATGACTTAGACAATGCGTTGCTCACCACAGACCTCAGCTTGGAAATCTATTCCTCTTGACTTGAAATACAATTTTCAAATACAATAAAAGTGTTTAGTGACAAAAAGACACACTGTAGCATATGTCTTTTCAGTTTGGCATTTCTCCTTCCACAGAGGGGTATGAAACTCTTTTTAATTGGGAAGGTTTCCAAAGCAAATTCATTACTGAAAACCAGCACCTTGAATGCTGATGCCTCTGCTGAAATTGCTGTATTATTGTGTTGTCTTAATAAGACTACATTTGGGAGATTATTTTTTTTATCATGGGAAGGAGCTGCCTGGCACAGGTATTCTTCATATTTTAAAATGTAAAATAATGTATGCAACGTTCTCACAATTCACTAAATAGGGTGAAGAAATTGCAGTTACTTAAAGTGCAATGTTTAAGAACATTGCATTGTAGTGCCAAAGCACTACACTGGACTCACTGATGTCATCACTATAGGTTAGCCTTGAAACACAGGGCTTTTTACATGTGCGGCTTATAAAATCTGATTGCAGAAGAATTAAGGCTTCCTTCAAAGACCTCAAAATACTGCAACAATTTCCTGTGAATTTTTTTATACTACACAGAGGATCTTTGAAGCATGGAGGCATCTCAGCACCTGATTTGTAAAGTTTATACACAATGAAACTTCTATATAATGATACAGATTTAAGTAAAAAAAACTTGTAACTTCACATCCAAAAACCCCAAAGAACATCACCTGCAGTATTTCACATACATGAAACCTAGGTATTTCAATATAAACGTTCAAAAACACTGAGCTTAAGATATTATCTATTCAACTGTTTATTACTGTAGCGCCTCACGGCTCTAGCTCACAGTAACATCATGCAGTCACAGCTGACACTGCCCTCAAACACAATATTGAAGGGGACAATGGCAGGTACCCAAGCATTTCGACATACACACGGTGTCCATGTGACAATGTTCGCTACTTGCTAACTCTCTGAAAACAGAGAAGTTCAGCTCCAAACTATAACATTGCTTCTCTTTTCTTCTTTAAGCTTTTCAAGCCTCTTTCACACAAACACATAGATTTAGAAAGAGCTACACCTAGAGATCTTTTCTAGAAACTGCAAGCTGAACCCTAATACTGCTTTCCATTAGGATATTCTACCATTTCAAATATTTCAGTGTAGGAATGTCTCATCTGTGTAATGTTTATCAATTCACTTTTCTCCCTAACTCTTAAAGTAAAACAACTGGTTTCCCAAGACCTGAACAGTACCTTTTCATTCAGGCTCTGCAGTGAACAAAAGTATTTAAATCCCATCTGAGTTTGTACAGCTGCACTCTTTAAATGCTAGTTTATACTTCCTAGTTTGTATACCAAATATTTTTCTTGCAGTGCTGACAGTAGTCTTTATGTATTTGGTATTTTTTAAATATGGAAATGCATGGATTTACCTTGGCCTTTTCTGATGTTCGTTTTCCACCAAATCTTCCAGCTCCAACAAAAAACAAGGAGAACTGATTATAACACACTAGGTCCTTTCCACTATAGGTATTCACTGAAAGACAAAAAAGAAGGGCATATATTATCTTCAATCTCCTTTTTCATACAACTCGTATATGTTGCTACAAGAGCCAAGTTCGGCTAGAAACTTGACAAAGTTCACTTTTACAACTGAGGGGACAGTGGTCACACTTTCACAATGCACTGATGCATTTCCCTAGTAGGGAAGACTAATGATCTGTTTCAAATAATATCATGAACTTTATCTATATGAAGGCATTAAAATTTAAAAAATGAGCTATCAAAATGGTGACAACATTCAAGGTGTTAAAAATATTTGACAATATAGAACTGAAATTAGTTTTATTTCAGCATCTCCTACTGTATTAACAATTTACTTAATTACAGAATGTAATTAATTGTACTAAGAAATATGAGGTATTAAAAGCTATTGAGAATACACAGTGTGTAAAGCACATTATTAACTCCTATAAAAAAGTGTAGCACCTTTTATGAGAAGAATTCTAGTTTAAGGTCACCGGTTTCTTCTTTTGAACAAGTTAGATTTCTTACACTGAACTGAGATTGAGCTTCCTATTTTAGTTCATATCTATTTCACTCCTTTACACCTCTGACTGGAATTCACAGCACTGTTTTATTAATAATGTTCATTTCCAGTTACAGTAGAAATTTAAAAACCACTGAGACTCTGCTCACAAAAAGAACTTTTGCATGTTGCCAGAATAGACTGGCTTCATATTAAGCCCAGTATGAAAGCAAAACACAGCTATGAAGAATGGTCAGTAAAAACCTTTTTACTCACTGAAAGAATAAAAGGCTGACAGTGTTTAGAGATTCACAGCCTATAAACCTACTCTTTCTGTCTGATTTCCCAAAGGACTTTGACATAATTACACATAACGAGAGTAAGATTCTGAAAACAAGTTATCAACTTCTTGAGAAATTCTCATTCTCTGACTTTGATAGAAGAGGAAGGAAATGGGCTTTTTTTAGAATAAAATGATGTAGACATAAAAAAAGGAATGCAGGACATGCTCTTAAAGATCAATGCTCTGCAGATGGGTCTACACAACATAACAATATGATTAACCTGTGCAAAACCAACCACAAAACATATGTAAACATGCCTCTTATTGTGGAGTGGAGGAATGTAAACCGGCTGCCTTCAGGCAGGGAAAAGTATTATTGTTGTTAAGAACTATGATCTGTTTGCATACTGCATTATTCTAGCTACACAGGAAGAAAGTGTTCTTATTTCAGCATGCTAACTACCCAAGAACAATTACACTTTGATCAGTTTGCATGGTGTTCTACCTACACAGGAAGAAAGAGTTTCTATTTCAGTAGATTAACTGACGAAGAACAATTACACAGCCACATCTCACTGAGATTTAATAAGCTAAGTCTTCGTGGAAGGGCTGGCAGTTATTGATACAGCTAGTAAAAAAGTGAAGCCTAATAAATATAACTGCACCCCCATCAAAAGCCAAAAACTATTTTACCATCTATTAGCACGACTGCTCCTGATCCTTTGTCCAGAATATCAGCAACAGTTGCAACTGAAGTTAATTCTCCTGCAAGAAAAGAACAAAGACACATTGTAACCTTTTACTTCAGGAAGAAGCCCACAGATTGCTCTTCACACTTACTTACTAACTTCCTTACCTACTATTATCATCATTGTTGTTATTATTATTATTGTAATTTTTATTATCAACATCCTAAGAATTGTAATAGTCACATTAATTACAATCATCATGACTATAACAACAGTGTCTGGGAATCTTTGCAAATCTTGGTTTGAAGATCTGAGTGTTGTTTTGCTTGGGGTATTTTTCTAACTTTTGGGGCTTTTTAAAAATAGAATTTGATTATAGTTCATGTATTCAGAGCTAAACACATCACTATTTAGACTCAAACATGTTGCTATCTTCAAAGATAGCTCCAAGCATTTAAGGATTGCCCTCAGGAGGGCTGAGACAACCACAGTCCTACGGAAGAGAAGCCTATCTCACAGCCTGGGCACAGGAGTCCCTGAAGTTTGTCACAGACATTTAGAGATACCATGTGTTTATAAATCAGCCTACAGAATGCAGAACAAAAACTTTTATGAAGTCCTGGCAATCCATTACTAATCATCAGAGTTCTTCATAGTAAATACAATTTTTAGATATCTCCTTTTTGTTTCAACAAGAAATTCTACCATTTATTTTCAGATTGCAATTTTATTTTTTTTTTTTGCTACACTCTCAAAAACTTAATTTTTAAAAGCTACTAATGAATAAATACAGACACATGCATATCCTTAATTAAAGTAACAAGTCTCAGATGGTGTAATCTTGGAAAATTCAGCCATCTCTGAAAAGAATTTGCTACTGCAGTAAGTAATACCTTGATAATTTTGACAGGAAGAAAAGTAAATGTGTTTTAGCCTCCTCCTTAGGATGTCTATTTGTTTTTTACATACATGATTTAAATCTTATCCTCTTACAGGCATACAGACATAATCAATGTTGAAGAATCCCTAGGTAAATATCCCAAAAATTTTAAGATACAACCTTACTGAAATATTTTAACATTCTGGTAATTAGTATCAAATTAGATGAACAATACATAGGTATGTAGTGTATTTGCTTATTGTATCAAAGATTACACATACTTTATGAAGTATACTGTAGGAATACTACAGTATTCTTTATGTCAAAAAACACAGTTTCAGAATTCCTTCAAGAACACAACAGTGTACCTCTCTTCTCCCCCACTTCTTGTAAAAAAGATATGCAGTATTACAGTTTGAAAAAAAACTTCCCTATTTCCATTTGCAATATGGCTAAAGGAACTGTTGTCATAATGAAAAACAAATCAGCAACACAGGACTGACCTGAGGTTGGTAGTGGTTTATAAAGCTCCAGATATTGTTCACCATGCAGCATCTATGTAAAGAAATACAGTGCCGTAACAACAATCAATAGATTGCTTTGTCCCCCAAGTCAATACACAACTATTTTAGAAAATGTTCAGAGAAAACAAATTATAAAAAAATTCAAATTTTGTTCTTTTGTTTTTCTAACTTCATCCCCAAAATATTTTCAAATAAAGTTTTATGGTTTAAAAAATACAAAGTGAATACAAAGTAAAATTTAATATTGAATTCATCATACATCTCATCATAGGAAGACACATTATACAAGTGAAGTGAATGAATAATTTCTTAGGATGTAAGAATACAAACCACTGAACTTTTCTAGAACAAAAGGAACTTAACAATATTACAAAGACGTAAGTGAAGTCACTTTTCAGTTATATGATACACAAGCAAAACTAGATAATTTACTCTTCCATACCCTTGTGATATCAAAATTCAGTCCTGGAAGAGAAGGAACACCATCAAACATTGATGTCTGAGCGGGAATTACTCCAAAGCTGGGTAAACAGCAGAATCCTTCACTTCCTTCAAAGAGAAATTTTAGGTGGTCTGGATCCTTAGTTGACATCCCCACACCAAGTGCATATAGAATAGGCTCCAAGTGAGTGTATTTATACACGTTGGTACCCAATTCACGACCAACAACACTTGCCTGGAAGTAAGAAGTTAGCATAAAATAAAAAATCAAAAACAGTTAATACTGAACTTGCATTATTTCTGTAATACTTCTATCAAAACTAATGCTTGAGCATTTTCTTTACAGTCATAGGTACACAAATCATGAGTAATAAATACACCATAAACTATTTATGTATACACTGTAATACAAGCAACTCAAATGCAAGGCATTATACCTTGCTTAAGCAAGCTACCTCAAGAATAAATGTTGTAACTTTATACAGCTGCACTCAGCAGTGCATAAGATTTTTCCTATAACAAACCACAATTGAAATAATTAGCACCATAATAAGACTGAAACAATGAAAAATTATCTGTAGAGAAGGAACCAGAGCAAAATGGTGCTGCCCAGAAATACACAAGCTCCTGCTTTTCTGAATAGTACTTTAATTCAAGAGGCTTAGCAGAACTTACAAGTACTTAGATTCTCCATTATCCAGTCTATTTAGTCATAACCTTTCCTATCATCAACAGGAAAAACAGAGAGTGGAATCAGGAGATGTTTTTCGTTCTGCTTCCTTACTTCACATTTTATACCCCACCTTTCTTTTTTGCAGACAGCAAGCCAGAGTAGAAGCTGGGTAGCAACACAAGTCTCTCTGCTCAATGTTTTCACCCAGCTTTGAGTGCATCTGGTAGACAGATGTACTTACCATGTCAACAGAAGGAGAAACCACCGATCCAGAGCTTGTTGAATTCATAGAAACATTCCCTTGAGACTCTATCTGACTTAGAGCATCACTCAATACACTTATGGACTCTAGAGAAAGGAATTGAAAAAACTCACTGTCAGATAACTATACATGACACACTCCAGTTACAGACACATAATACACATCAATCAGCAAATGAGACATAGCCTGGTGTTTCTCAGTTTGCCTTTAAACACAGTAAATATACATCTGCAAATTGAGCATGGTGCTGTATCTTGCAAGCATCCACACAAAAGTAGAGGAAAAGTGATTTCTACAAAGCTTCCATCAGTTCTGCACCTGCCAGTAAACCATGACAGCTATCTCAATGTGTAAAGGAGAAGATAAATGAACATTATATGTTTCAATTGTCTAAGAAGCAAATATCTGAAAATTACTACTGATTTTCTTATCATGAAAATTATTTGCAAGACAAGTCACAAGTCTAACCTCCTGACTGTCTCCCTCTTTACTGAATCAGATAGATAGATAGAAAAGCAAATAAGTCTGAGACTGAACAATGACAAAATTATAAATGAGATGATGCATGGCTGAATTCAGCTATGGCAAAAGCAGGCCATCAAGAAAAGCTTGTTCCTTGAAGCTCAATAGGGCTAAAATCAATATTAAACATTAGAAAGACTCAAACAAAAAGTGATGAGAATCTTGCACAGAAAAATAAAAATGTGTTTAAATCAGAGGAGTGCAAAATCATTAAATACCTTAACTGAGAGTCCCCTCCACTTCAAAACCCTACGCCCATACTGACTTGCATTGACGCACTGTTGCTCTATCACCCAGCACTACTCTAAACACCCTGCAAGGTAACTGCATGCCCTCTTGCAGAATCCTGTTTTCCTGAACTATCTCTGGCTTGCCAGTTTTACTGCCATCATAACATTTGTTTGTGGCCTGAATCTTGTGAAGAAAAGGAACATCTAAGACACAACACCTATCTTGTCATATCTTCTGCCAAAGACAAGCTTTCTCTTTGGATACAAGTCTGTCACAATATGACATGAGGTTATGACATTGAAATAATGTGAAAATGTGCAAAACAAGATTTGTAATTTATAAGAAACTTTTACAAGGTAACTTTTTTTATCCCTTTGTTCATTCATTAAGTGAATAAAAGAAAAGCAATACAGAGCTATTGGGAGAAGTCACAGATTGTTTCTACTTTTTCTGCATGAATCGAAGGAAGGTTTCACATTGCTTTAAAATCTTCACAGGAGAATACAGGTTTGACCTCCAAGCAATGAGTTCAAATGAATGTTTCCTCAACTTGGCATGGCCAAAAAATTACTTACATGCAGGAATATATACACTTTTAATGGGGAGACCTTAAGATGAACAGCATGCATTTTCAACAAAATAATTTTTCATAATTAAGACCAACAGTAAAAAGGTAACATGTAAATTAATAATGGTGCAGAATACTACAATCTCTTTTTCAAGGAGTCTTTCTTCCAGAATGTAAGATATAAGTGGACTATAAAATTGGTGAGCTGGCTAGTGCCTGGCTGAACACTAAGGAGATCACAGAGTCATAGAATAGTCTGGGTTGGAAGTGACCCTTAAAGGTCAGCAAGCCCAACTCCCCTGCAATGATCAGATACATCTTCAACTAGATCAAGTAGCTCAGAGCCCCATCACACTTGACCTTGAATGTTTTCAGGATGGGGCATCTACTACCTGTCTATGAAAAACCTGTTCCACCTGTTCCAGTGTTTAACCATCCTCTTTGTAAAAAACTTCATCCTTATAGCTCATCTAAATCAACCCTTAGTTTAAAGCCATTACCTCTCATCCTATTGCAACAGGCCCTGACAAAAAGTTAAGTACTGAAAGGCTACAAAAAGGTGCCACCGAAGCCTTCTCTTCTCCAGACTGAGCAAACCCAACTCTCTCCACCTTTCCTTTTAGAAGAGGAGTTCTGTCATTTTGATAATTCTTGTGACCCTCCTCTAGCCTTGCTCCAGAGCTGGTCTGTCTTTCCTGTGCTGAAGACTTCAAAGCTGGATGTCATACTCCAAGTGGAGAGGAGACCTCTGGAGGGCAGAATCACCTTGCACAATCTGCTGGACATATTTCTTTTGATGCTCCCCAGGATATAATTGACCTACTGGGCTGCTGTCACACATTGCTAGCATCTGTCCAACTTTTCATACACCAGTATCTCCAAGCCCTTCTCCACAGGGATGTTTCTGATGCCTTCATCGTGCATTGATACTGAGGCTTGCCTCAACCTAGGTGCAACACCTTGCACTTGGCATTGCTGAAGCTCATGAGATTCCCATGGGCTCACTCCTCAAGCTTGTCCAGGTCCCTCTGAATGACAACCTGTCCCTCAGGTGTGTCACCACACCACTCAGCTTGGTGTACCCTCAGCAAGTTTGCAGAGGGTACACTCAATACCTTATCTATGTCACTGATAAAGCTATTACACATTTCACAATACAGGCCCCTGAAGGACACCATGCATTAGTGATCTCCATGTGAGACACCTCCTCCACTGAACAGTTCATCCATGACATCCATATCTTAGTGATTTAGACAAATGTTATGGGGGGCTGTGTCAAAGGCCTTAGACAAGTTCAGACAGATGATATTCACAGGCGTTCACTTACAACTGGGTTGGTCAGACAGGACTCACACTGGTGAATCTGTACTGGCTGTCTCAAATCACCTCCCTGCTCTCCATGAGCTTCCCATGCACAGAGTTGAGGCTGATGGGATGGTAATTCCCAAACTTTTTTCTCTTTTTTTTTTTAAGACCCAAGAAATATACAATTGTACCAAAGGGCATAAATTTGGCAGAAACAAACCCAGTAGGAAATTTTTTAATTCACACAATTATTTTATTATTGGTACAGGGGTATTTTTTTTAAGTGCTGTACTATCAGTGAACTATAAAACCTTGTATGTTCACCTCAGAATGACCTGCTACTATACAGCAAATCATTAGCAGACAGAAAGAAAAGATTAAGCTGGTGAACAAAGGCTGAAAATAGTTACAACAAAGGGCATCTCCTACCAAAAGTATTCATTTTCCAACAGGTGACATTGCATATGAACCATATCCCTTAACAGACGAAACAGCACAAAATATTTCTTTCACATATAAAGAAAGCTGACACTGAAGCTAGAACACTTCTCTTATGCAAATTCTTCATATATACACAAAGTGTGCATACATATATATATACACAAACCACATAATGTGTTTTACATTAATTTGCTCTATGTCAGACATAAGCTTTTAAGAGACAGAAGTCATACAATGAGAATACTCAAGTTATTTTCTGAAAATAGATAGCTTCTAATAGAATTTAAAAACGACAAAAACTTCTAAGAGCCCATTACAGACCTTTAGCTGAAACTGGCTCACATTTTCACCACTGCTTGAGACAGAGTGGCTCACACAAGTGATAGACACAATAAATTCTGCTTCCCTAGGTAACAGAACAACACACTAATTTGTGCAATAACTTCTACAGAATACTGTGTACAGAGATGGCTGTCCTCTGCCCCTACCACAACACAGTCTGATTCCCTTTCCACAACAGGAAGAACTGGACAATGATGCAAGAGCACATAGTACACTATGAAGGCAAGGAGAAAACACACCAGCATGCCGTTCATGGTGCAACTGTGACCTACTGCACCCTGCACCACACACGTAGAAGCTTCTGCATCACACTTAATTTGGTCTTTCTGCTTTATGTACAGAATACAGTCAAAGTCAAGCATCTCTTATCAATATCACTAAAACAAGAAACAAGATTAGCATCTCGGATTACAGGGTTTTCTACTACATTAAAAGCAAATACTTTCTCAAATTGCTTTTTGGAGGTTTTTTCCTACTGCATGTAGTGCTTAGTACACAAATGCTGTTCATAACATCATATTACTCAAATTAAGGAAATCTGCAGGAAAAGTTTAAACTTGCAGATGTTAGGTATTGTACCTTTTAATTTTTAATGCAAGTTGTTTCCTTTATTTCACAGTCAAATACCTTCAAGCAATAATGTGAAGAATTTGATGGTAGAAGAAACTTCTAAAAGAACTAAAAATTCTGTTCAGCTAACAAAAATTTTCTTCCACCCTTAAGCTGATTATCACAAATACACAATACAACAATTAATGCACAAGTTTTTATTCAGTATCTTTAGCTTAATAGCACTGGAAGGAAAAAGCTGTATCTTAACTAAGTTCATAACAAAACAGAAGCTAAGGCATGGAAGATCCATGCCAAGGTAACGTTTATGATTTCCTGACTGTTGAAACCTGCCATATTATATTGTAAGCACTTTCACTTGAAGTTCAAAATCGTCTTTGGTTTTTTCTCCTCATAGCATCAACTGGCAGATGTGAAATACCATATATAATGCTGAGGCAACTTTAAAAATAAATCCCCATCTATAACACTTTTCTTCTAGCAACACATAAAAGTAACATAGTACATGTGACAGGTCCAAGAACAGATCATAATTGATAAAGCTGGAATTACGTTGTTATAAATACCATTCCATAACAGAACAGGGAACATGAATAAACTTGCATAGGTTTGGAAACAGGGTATCTGTAAGCCAAAGATCAGTAAGGTGACCTAGAACTACTGTTTGGATGGTTACATTCCCCAATGTGCCAAGATGCGAAGGAAAGGACAAAGTGTGTCCTATTCTGGTTTTGGTACAGGCACCTAAAAACATGTCTTTAAGGTTTTCAACAAAATGTCCTAATGGATCTCTGAACCAACAGCTTAGACATCTACTGTGCAATTAAGTATCTTCAAAATTCAACCGACATTGTACATAAGGGTGCCTTTTTCCCTCCTGCCCTGCACTCTTAAATGCTGGCAAAGAACGAGTAAACAAAGCATTGAAAGAGAAAATCATTTTGGTCACCAGCCAAGGGGGTGATATGACCCAAGAATAAAAGGCACAGTAAGAACTTCTTTGCTGTGATGTATCCCACAACTTAATCAAAGCTTTTTGGTAGTGAAATGTTCACCAAAAACCAAGATTCCAGTACTGACAACACAATCTCTCTATTACACTATCCTATCTGCATGTAGGTACAATCAAATAAAACACTGTCATCTGACTCTAATGCTTACAGTGACAACAATGTCACTTCTCTGGAAACTGTGAAGATAAATAATTTCTTAATGCTATAGGTATGAATATAGCAGTTGCTTTAGAAAGATCTGACCATACTGAAACAGTAAATGATTAATGTTAATACATTAACATGAAAATTCTCTAGTTCTACAGATTTTGAAGCTTTGCTTACCCAAGCTATCCACATACACAGAATCAAAACATAGTTTGGGTTGGAAGGGACCTTTAGAGGTCAGCTAGTCAAACCCTCCAGCAACTCCCAAGTAGGGACATCTTCAAGTAAATCAGTTTGCTGAGTAGTCTGTCTGACCAGACCTTGAATATTTCCAGACATGGGGCGTCCACCACCTCTCTGGGCAACTTATGCCAGTGTTTCACCACCCTCACTGTAAAATTCTTCCCTCTTTTATCTAATCCAAAATGATCCTCTTTTAGTTTAAAACCATTACTCCTTGTGCTGTTGCAGCAGTATACATTTGTCTCATCTTTCCCGTATTTCTCAGAGGCCTCCATAAAGTACTGAAAGGCTACAGTAAGGTCTCCCAAAAACATTCCCTTCCCCAGGCTGAATGGCCCCAACTTGTAAGTCTCCCTTACCTTGGATAGTTCTGGGTTTGCTGGCATTATCAAAGTCACACACCTTCTCCCATTTATCTCTCACTGCTTCAGGCGTCATTGGCTGATTCCTTCCTCTGACAATGGCTCCCAAGGATCGCTCCCAGCGCACTAATGGGAAACATCAGCCAGAGAGTTCCAATAACAATCAAAGAAGCTTTTAAATTCTTTAGACAAGTTTCATCTAGGCCACTACCTTCAAAGATGGTACAATGAGGGAAACATTTTAAGTACTCCAATCTAACTCAATCTAACTCACCAGTACAACTTCCAGTTGGACTAAAAGGGCTCACTGCTTTAATTAGCATTTAGAAAAGGAATAGCACTGGTTTTAAGCTTCACTGAAGCTGTAACAGACTTATCGATCTCCAGAAATACTAGTCTTAGGCTTCTGTCTACTGAAAAGTTGTAGCTAATATATATTTACAGATTTTTTTCTTCTGACATGATGTTGACTATTAATGCTTAGGAATCTTCTGAAAGCATGGAAAACCACAGAGAAAAAGTGGAAACCATTTGTTAGCTATAAAAAAACCTTAATACCAGTAGCCAGCACCTCTAAATGGTCCCTGAAGTTCTATTTCAATACTGTAACCTGAGACAAACTGGTAAGGCCAATGTGAAAATTAGTTCCATAAGAATACAGACTTCCTGGATTGTAACTCTAATACTTAACAAGTCATGTTGGGTTGGCTGTTAATTAGCAGAAGGCAATGAATAAGGCCATAGTAGTACCTCATTAACAACCTGGTTTCATTTCAGTAACTTCAACAATAGCTATTATAATGATGAAAAACAATATTTTCTCTTGATCAAAGTGCAGATTTTCAGCTGTATTAAAACCTAACTGCTTGTGAAGGACAGCAAGATGTTTTGCCCTGCTGCCTTGCTTCTTTCAATCTGTTTACCACAGTTCTTGGAAACACTATTGCAGTTAAACAGAACACTTGCATTAGTTAGAAATGATTATCAAGTGGAGAAAAAAAAATAAAAGAAAGCAGAATGACTTCCTGAATTAACAGCCCTACTTCCACCCCAGTGATGGTTCTCATGTAGTCTGAAAAGTTGTACAGTTTATGAAAACAATGCTCATACTAGGTTCAAAGAATTTAAGAAAAAAGTCAAGACATCTCACACACTGAATATTTTTTCTTCTCCTAAGTCCTCAATATTACATGCAAGTTTTCCTTACATTAATATTTAAGCTAGTTCCTGGAGTCACTAAGGAAAATATACGGGTAGCATAGCTACTGCTTATTTAAGAATACTAATTCCCTCAACACGCTTATACACTAGTTTTTTAACAGAAGCATATGTAAAGGTGGAAAGCAATGAAAAAAAATAAAGTGAGAAGTTAAAAACATGCCTGTTTATCAGCATGTGATACTTATTATATAATTAAAAATTGAAGTTATCAAGAAAAGGCAGCAATGTATATTTACCACCACAAATTCTACTTCAATTTATGCCCAGGATCCAAGAGTTAAAGTTACTTAGGTAGATTTTTCAGTTACTGATAGTTCAAAAGCATAACAATGCACATACCTATGTTACCAGTTTTTCCACAAGAAGTTCAATTTTTGACTTTTACTGAATACAAGCAGCTCTCTCAGAACCCTAGCCTTTTATTCATCTCACATGAGCAAAAAATGTCTTGAGCACACAGGCTAAGTCTAAAGAAACTTTGCACAGTCTTGATGTCAATTCCAAAAACATCAATCCTACAACATAAAGTACTTACATTTTCCAATCCACCCAGCTCCCACCTGCCAAGACAAAAAGAATATCATCAGCTTATGACATGTCAAAAAGCAAAGTTTTGGTAGAGTTAGGAAACAAAACTATACTCCAGAACAAACTCAATATATTAAAAATTTCTGAACTACTGCTGGTTGTATTTAACATTTACTTAAGCACCTGAATGTGATCAACATAAAACTTTTCATCCAATATATGAGTTAGCAGTTTGAAACCAATACCTATAATGAATATCATAATAAAGTAATTACTCCTTCCTGCAAGCTACTTTCTATGTTTGAATGAGTTTGAGAACAAAAATGTCTTTTGAATTTTGGTATCTCTTCAACCTTAAAAGAGTACAATAAGAATTGTAACAATCAAATTGGTAGCATTTTGAGCACAGCCCAGAGCTTGACAAGGCTGCCGCTGCTTGAAGTATTTGTCAAATACTGCACAACCAGATCAATATTTCTTCTGTCATGCTGAGTATGTAGTTCACACATGGTAATTTAGTTTCAGCAAATAGTTTAAGGCTGGATAAGGTAAAACAAACAACTGATTTTGGGGGGAAGGAGCAAAGGGAGGGAAGGAGGGAGAAGAAATGAAACAAAATAATTACCTCAAACAGACTGCCATTTTCAGCACAGCTTTCATGGCATAGCCAAACTACTAAAGGAGCAACATATTCTGGTTTGAAAGCATCGACCAGATCTAGAGCAAATCAGAGGGGGGAATCATGAAGTAGAAATACATTACAGTTTCACCGAATTATTTAATCTAACATCCTCTTATGACCAGCAGAACTAGGAGAATTTTATCAATAGCATTTTGTCATGAAAAAGGACAAGATAAATGAAATATTTGAAGATTCAATAAATTCTAACATCTCGTGAAATACATATATGCTGCCAAATCCCATGACATGGCTTTTCAGCCAGAGAAATGAAACCCTGTTTCACTGTTGAGAACACTGTTATGTGCAGACTGCAAAGCCAGACAGCCTTCCTAAATTTCCATCTGACAGGCAGCCTGAAACAAGGACATGACAGCTATACATAATCCTGACAGAAGTACCTGAGCAATTTTTCTTTTAGTCTGCTAGTCAGCTATATAGGTCTGACATTACAAAGATAATTGCAGCTGCTGATTGTTTAAGAACTATCTCATTTGGAAATGCTGATTTTTCCAAAGAATTATCAGCCCTGCCAAATTTACATATCTATCCTATTTTGGGATTTTCGTGACATCTACCACAATAGAAAGCTATCTGAAAATTGAGACATTGTCATGGAACAGTGTGGTTGTCCAGGCAGCTCTTATCACATATCTATATATCATATTCTATACACTGTCTGAACAATAACTTTGCTTAATTTCCCTTTTCAGCTTTTAGAATATTATTTCAACAGCAGTAGCAATATAGCTGTTTCTTAGCTAAAGGTCATCAAGCATTTTCAATTATATCCAGATCTTCCCAGATAAAGACCTAGGAAAACTTTTATTAAAAGTACTCCTTTAATAGAAAAACTAAAGTAAACAGAAGCTCATTTTTAAGAATGAGAATGAGCACAAAAGTAGAAGAAAGCTATTAGAAGAATGCCATTTAACATGGCATGTTGTAAGTGCATAGCAAGCCCCTTTGGTTTTTCCAAAGTATTCCACTTTATGCCGCACATAATTTAGTCTTAAAATCTGTCCCTATACTATTATCATTAATGCTTGTAATCCACTCTTAAAATAATTTAAAATTATTAAATTAAAATTCAAATTAAATTTTAAAAAAAAATTTAAAATTTTAAAAGAACTCACAACCACACAAAAGATGCAATCTGCATTTAAGAGTTCTTAGCAAGAACAAGAATATGTGGGTCAAGTTGAACATACATAACCATGTATAGCAATGTACAACAGCGTGAAAGCATAGGTGTCTACAGACATCTGAAGACAAAAAGCAAAATCCTGACTAAGATAATGAAGATAATTTGGTAAGACATCTGAAAATGTTTTTAAAGTTGTGGTGTTCAAATCTTTTGAGAGTATATGAGCAACTGGAGAGGGATGGAGTGAACAAGACAAGAAATAAATCACCAGAGCTTGTAAGTACTTACAGAGAGAACAAAGGATCTCACTCTACTTAAAATGACTAAGAAAGAAAATTATGAGGTATTTTTTATCATCCTATGTAGATTAAATACCTTCAGAACTTGCCAGCTACTTTTTTTCCATTTTACGCTGCATGCTTCATGTATTTGGATCTTCTATAAACAATTGCAATAAATCACTGGAACCTACAGCCTATATGACTGTTCTTTAACAGTCATAACCACCTGGATTATTTACATCAAAATCTGGCTACTTCAGTCAAACAAAATCAAGCATTCAATCTGTGTATAATGTACAAAATATATTACTCTCCAATACCCTGTCTATCAGCCTGATGAATGTGATGATTTCCTTGGCTTTGATATCTGCCCATCATAAAGGAAAAGGTCAGAAGTAAAATGAAATAGGCTAATTCTAGAAGATTTCCTGAGAGCAATTAGCTCTAACAGACCTTTTTTGTTAACAAATTCTTTTTCTTTTTGTCTTTTGTGAAAGTAATTAGTCAGTCTATTTATCCTAAGTTTACACTTATACACAGCTGTCTCCTAAAATGTTCCTTGCACTGAATTTCCTCATGCAGTACTCTGTCAAACCTGTTCAAACATTCAAAGATTAGTAGCTGTGCAGGAAAGAAAAATTAGGCAACCCAGTTACTATAATCTCTTGCTGATCATGGAACCACTAAGTACACACATGACACGTTGTGCAAAAACACAGTATTTTGCAATTAGATAATACTGCAACAAGTGCAGACACCTTATGCACATACCTGCTGTCCCATGTGATGAAACAAACAAGCCTTTCCACTAGTGTAGGAGGATCTTGGAAGAGATTACAACTAAAAAGCCTTGCCACATGGAATTGCTTTTGCAAATGAGAAAACTTGCTTCATATCTTGTGGCAGAAAGCAAGAATTCCTCACAACAGACAAAGCAGTAAGTAAGCAAATAAGTTGACAGTTCAAGGACAAAAAGGTAGTAGGAACAATGAATGGGTAGTACATGAAGTGTGAAGGACTTGCATTTTCTAAGAGGTAAGAAAGTTCATTGTGTTTCATTTCACTGAAAAATATCAGTACACGTAGACCTTAAATTATTCACCTTGTGGCATGACAGTCTGGGTCAGCCTGGATCCAGCAGTAGGAGCAATTGTGTTGCAGTGGATGTTATACTTCCGCCCTTCAATTGCAA
The DNA here is from genome assembly GCF_001522545.3 of Parus major. Taxonomy (NCBI): domain Eukaryota; kingdom Metazoa; phylum Chordata; class Aves; order Passeriformes; family Paridae; genus Parus; species Parus major. Next base: position 53,943,593 of record NC_031799.1, on the reverse strand, counting down.
TTGTGTTTGCAAGACCCAAAAGGCCAAGTTTTGCAGCACTGTAGTTTGCCTGACCAAAGTTTCCATATATTCCAGCAGCTGAGGATGTCATAATTATTCTTAGGGAAGAAGAAAGGAAAAACAAAAAAATTATTTCTTCAAGTTATCTGATTCTACATAACAGCATTCTCCAGCTCTGGCATTATGGTCTCCATATTCCACAAAATATAGTATCCAATATTAAAAGATTATTTGTTGGTTTTGCTAACAATCAGGTAACTATTTAATATTTGGTGTTTGGATAGCAAACATCTCACAAATCTTTATGCATTAGCAGAGTAACAGAAAACTAACAGTCATAAGGCTTTCTGAGTGATAATACAGCTAGGAATTATTATCTGAGTGATAATACATACTAGGAAAGACATTCTGTGACACTGGGTCCCACAGAAAATTTCATTTATATCTGCATTTCAGGTGGTATTATTCTTACAACTAATAAAAGGTTTCATCACTCAGAAAAAAATTAATTTACTGAAAATTACTCCCCTTAATATTGTCTACCTGGTAATATCTGAAGATCAATTCTCACAGAATTCACCTCCAAAGAATTCTAATATGCATTAAATGCATGACAGAATAAGACAGGAAAGGAATGTCTTGCTCTTTGCTGTTCCCATTATTGCTCTGGAGGTGACTGAACTGCTCACATGAGAGCTCTAAAACCACTGCAGTTCACAGCTGGTTTGAGGCAAGAAAATGTTGTGCTACAGGTGATCTCAATTCAAAAGAAATAGGTCTACATCTTCACTTTTAAAGGAAGCCTGTCGTGGCTTGACACTGGCCAAATGATGGGCACTGACAAAGCTCACCTTGTTCACCCTCCCTTGCCAGAGCTAGGCAAAGGAGAGAAAAAAAATTAATGAAAGGTTCATTAGTTGATATAAGGAGCAGGAGAAAATACTCCAAGGGCAAAACAGGCTCAACTTAAAGATATAAAGTGAATTTATTACTAACAGAGACAGAGAAGGATAATGAGAAGTAAAATAAGCCCTTTTTTTCCCTCAGCCCCTCCCTCCTTCCCACTGACAGCACAAGGAGACAGGGCATAGTGGTTTGGTCAGTTCATCACCAAGATTTTCTTCTGCTGCTCTGGAAGAGGAGTGCTTCCCCTGAGGCCATGGGGTCCCTCCCTTGGGAGACAGTTCTCTGAACTTCTCTGGCATGGGTCCACTCTCACGAGCAGCAGTCTTGCCAAAACTGCTGCAATGTGAGTCTCTCATGGGCAGACAGTCCTCCCAAACTGCTGTGGCACAGGTCACTCTTCCACGGGGTGCATCCTCCAAGTACAGGCTGCTCCAGCCTGGAAGCAGGGTCCCCTCTCTCTACCAGATCTTCCACTGGATCACAGCTTCCTCCAGGAATGTACCTGCTCCAGCCTGGGCACCTCCCCAGGGTCTGCAGGTGGATCTCTGCATCCCCTGTGGATCCCCACAGGCTGCAGGGCACAGCTGCTGCACCATGGTCCTCACCAAAGCCTGCAGAGGAATCTTGGCTCTGGAGCACCTCCTCCCCTCCGTCTCCACTGACCTTGGTGTCTCCATGCCATTTCCCTCAGATGTTCTCACCTCCTCCTCTTCTCAGTGTATAAAAAACTGTGTGTCCTTTTGTTCTGATTTTCTTCTTAAATCTGTTATCATAGAGGCGTTACCATCCCCTCTAACTGGCCCAGCCTTGGCCAGCAGCATGTCCATCTTCAGAGCCATACAGGATAGGCACTGCTGGACATGGTGGAAGCTTCCAGAGTTTCACACAGAGGTCACCTCTTTGATCCCGCCACGACCAAAAACCAAGTCATGCAAAACCAACACAAAGCCTTATCTGTGTAATTCTGTTCAAATCTACTTGTAAACACACTGCATAGGGATCAACATTTATTTCACATTTTTTTATCCGCCTCACTGCCAATACTCTAATGTTTTTAATCCAAGTAAAGAGATGTCTTGCAAGTACTGGTTCAACATGATGAAGAAAAGCTACAAACTCTATATAAAGCAGGCATTATTCAGATGGCACATGTCTATCCATAAAGTGCAGAAACACTCCCTAACACTGTTATCTTAGCAAATACAGAAAAGGAGACAAAGGAAGCATTTTCCTAAAAGGATGCAATTCTAGAATTAAGCTGTTTTTGAAGAAATAATTTAATTTTAAACTCCCAGACTTAAGACTTCTGCTAAGACTTCCTCACAGTTCACTTCCCTGGATGAGAATGAATGTTATTTATTTAGGTCACAGGATGAGAAAACAACTCACACAGTTTTCAACATGTGGGTACAGTTAAGATTAATATAATCAGTGCTTTGATAAGGTTTTTGATAAAGTCACAAAAATTAAAATTATGATCTGATTTCACTGCACTGTTTTTGAGTTAACAGTAATACATACCAAAACAAACTAAGAACACTCCCATAAAAGTACATTTGTCCAAAGGGTTAAAACTGGCAAACAAAGAAAACTCATGACAACCAAACACCAAACAAAAATACCCATGACCTACGAGCAGAATTGCATGTACTAGTCATTTGAATAAGAAGCAGCAGAACACGTGTCCCTAAAACTTGCAGTAACACACAACTAACAAACACTTCTAACCAGTCCTCATTAACAGAAATGCTATTTTTACATTGTTACAACTTCTGTTTGGGAGAGTCAGAAAAATACACTTAAATATACTGGAAAAAAAACTTTAAACATTGGGCTGAGGAAGTGGAGAAGTGGAATCAGAACTGAAAAGCCATTTGAACTGATTTTGCTTCACCCCTGAGAAAGTGAAAAAAACCAATGCAACTCTTCCTTCACTGTTTGGGCATGCATCAGCCTCTTATACACTACTGAAAAATGCAAAACAGAAGACACATTTTTACCTGCCAAATTTCTGATTTTTCATATGATTCCATGCAGCTCGGGTGACCAGGAATGATCCCCTCAAATGAATTCTGTGAATTATATCTAGGAACAAATTGACGTAATTTAGTAATTCCGGGATTTTTCTCCAAACTTGAAATGCACCACGTTCCTTAGTAATAAAAATGCACCCTCTTCACACTCTGAAACTGCTACTAAAAGTATGATGGGGTTTTTTTCCTTTTTTTTGTCTTGACAGATCACTTGTGAGTACTTGCTTGAACATACACTGATCATGAAGGGGCTGCCCATATACAACTGCCTCTTAGATGGAGCTCTCCTGTACAGAATTCAAAAGCATTCAAAATTCCTGCACTTTAGGAGACTCAGACAAGAACTACAGAAGATAGACTATCTTTGTAAAAGTCTCCTCCACTGTCTTATCACACTCTACCACCTCACTGAAGGTTTTGCTTTTTCTTTTTTCTGGGTCTTTTAAGCCTGTTTAGTATTCATCCACTCCGTGCTGGCACTAGGAATGTTCTGTTCACAAAAACTATTGTGTGTAATTCACATGGCTCTTTTACTTATTCCATTTGGCAACCAGAAGAGGGAAGAAAAGCCCTCCTTCCCCTTTGGAACTACATACACCTACCATGCATTGCAACACAGACCTGGTTTGCACACTGAACACAAGCAGCTTGCCACTGAGCTTGCATGGCAAAAGGTAAGCCTTCCCTGCCTTCTCTTCTTTCTCGTTCCCGTGGGAGGGATGTATATGTCACCTTTCACCTTTCACACACAAGTACACTTTGAAGTAATTTTAAAATCAACTCACCCCAATCGTCATCACTTATCCGAACAAATGAACGGTCTCTCAGGATCCTAAAATGAGACATTAGGAAAATAAAACAAACACAAGATCAACATTTGTTTACACAAAAGGGACCCGCTCACAAACAGGACAAAACCCTCAGGTATACTCACCCAGCATTGTTTATAACAATATCTGAAATAAAAAAAAGGAAACTAATTCAATGCTCTGATAAAATACAAGCTTGTTTCTACTTTTCACCCACTTCCAAATATATACAGAGAAGAACATTGGACATATACATCATATTACATATATTCAATAGCTCTTTGTCCTGATTAATTAATTCTACCCTTGGATGATAATTACAACATAATACTTCAGGACAGGCAAGTCTTAACCCGACAGGGACCTCAATGGGACAAAGCCTGAAAGGGAGGCATAGCTCTTAAACGCTGGCTTCCTAGGAATCAAATACCTGCAGGATGCAACCATCCTGCACAGTTTCAAAGCCTGCTTTGAATTTCAAAATGCCCCAATTATGCAGTTTGCGCCACTATCTTTGTTGCAGTGAGCGAACCAAATGCCCAAATAAAACGTAAAAGAACTACAGAGTTACAAAACTGATAAAGCGAGCTGGATCATAAAAATTTCTTGTCAGATATATAATTAGGTTCCTGTTAGATTTCATTAGGTGTACTTTTAGACATTTAACCCTGAGTTGAAATCACCAAGTGGTTTTAAATAGTGGCAATCACATGGCTAAAAAGAACTTTAATTGTTAGATAAAATATCTCAGGGTTTTCTTTTTTCATTTCTGTTAATGCATTTTGACCTTTTGTAAGCAGAAGAGCTTCCAAAACATGAAATGTTGCTCTCAGCAATATTATTTATGCTAATTCTATGCAGCTAGTTTTAACACTTCACAGACTCTGTGCTTTGTGATAGAAATTGCTAACCATTATTGAAGTTCCAAAACTCTGAAGGGCAGGAAAATAAGAATCACATAAGAATCAGCTTTAAACTTCTGCTAAAACCACCAAAAAACTAAGAAAAGTTGACCATTCAGATTAAAAGCTGAAAGCCCCTTATTCAGATTTCACTGACTACAGGCATCAAGGGTTGGTGAGTACTACTATTGTCAAAACTTATTTCATACACACGTTGTTAATTGCACTGCTTATAATGCCTTTGCACTTGCAAACAAGTTTCAACATGAATTCAGCAACTGTACCTATTCTCCCAAAAGCCTCAAGGGCTGACTTCACAAGCTTTTCACCATCTTCCACGGAATCTGTAAGAAACAAGTACAAATTTTCTAATAAAATTAACTGGATACACTGCACTTCCAGGATATTAACAACTAATCGCAGAGAGCTAAGAAAAATAAATTATGTACAGCCCCAGTGAAAACTAAATTCAAATCCAACCATTATCTGCATGTGGCCTAAAGCCAACCCCACAATGTAAGTCTAAATAGCACATTTGCCATTGCAAGAAAAAAAATTAGGCAAAGCAAGCAAGAACTATCCGTTCCCATTTTGCCTCTGAAAACCACAGATGGACAGCTGTTTAATACTTCAATGTTAAAAAATCAGATAAAAGAGAAGGGCATTGGTAGAAAAATCTTAATTAAAAGAAGCAATTAGTGCACTTGCTTTTAGTATCTGCCTCCCCATTCCACATGATAGTACACCTGTTTAATGTTTATGCTATTGGTAAGCTGGCAGTAGTCTTTGACTAAGCAGCATCAACTTTTCATTTAACATGACCACAATTCCTACAGATAAAGCATTACACTCATCTGGAAAAATAACATACCATAATTGGGTACTGCTTTCCCTCCTTTTGCTCTGATTTCATCGACAACTTTGTCAGCAGCTGAGGAGCTTTTGCCATATCCCTTAAAATCAACTCCAAGATCATTCACTGCACAACAAAGAAATTAAATTTTTGTTGTTAACAGACTTAATCTGTTGATGAATTCATGGTCTTTCCTTACCTCATTATCACACTGGAGGTTATAAGGAATATTAATAGAGCCTGCTTCATGTGGATCTTACTGAAAATCACAGATGACAAGAGAAAAACTGTAGGACATATGATTATTTTTTTTAAAGCAGTGCAACATACATTATCCTTTTTCTTTAAATAATACGGAAACAGAATATTTTTCCCCCCCTTCACCATATATTATTGTGTGCCCTGCCCAGGCTACCTCTGTAATTGCAGTTCAGAGATTAAGATCTAGATTACACCCCAATCATAACCAATTTATTCCAGTCTCTAAGTACTGCATGAACCGTAAGCAAGACTGGGAAGACTTTGTTCCTGTTTAATACAGTAGCTAAGCTGTTACCAGTCAACACCACCATAGAAGAGATCTAGCAGTCTGAACAAAGTGACAAGTGCCTGCTCTGGAGCTTCAGATCCTGCTCCTGTGGAGCAGGCCCACCTGACACAGAGCTATTCCAGGCTGCACTCCACACTGAGCACGTGTCACTAATGGCAGCTGGAATGCTCTGTTGCCACACTCTGCTGCACTCCTGTATTTGCACATCCCACAGCTTCACAGAACTACCAGGAGAACAAAAACACTCCCAAAAAATCCCATACAAACACTGTATTTGGACAAAGAACTTCAAAAAATAGTAAGAAGTTGTTTAAATGGGCTGAAAATGGATCTGTAAGAAAGCCAGAACTGACTGAATTTACATGCAACACTGGTATTCTGCTGAACAGTCTTTTGCTATGGTGAATTCCAGCTTTCTGCCTTCTAACTTCTAACCTCAAGAAGCCAGACACAGTGAAACCCACAAGACATGCAGGATATTCTTGCTGGTCTTGATGAAAAACAACAATGCCAAGTCTGTTCTATCATGACAAAATGAAATAGACCCATTTGGTGGTTTTGGGGGGTTTTTTTGTTTCTTTTTTTAACTCTCCATGTAAACAGAAACACAACTTGCAGGACACACCGCAAAATCATTCTGTATTATCCCAATCAAGAAGTCTCATCTAGAACACTATACTCAGCTCTGTGAGCAGCACTTCAAGAGAAATGTAGAAACATGGGAGACAATTTGAGAGTAAATAAAAACGCCAAAGTCCAGAAGGAGCATCAAAAGGGGAGAGACATGACAACACATCAAAAAAACCAGAAGAAACAACCAACCATCAACAAACCAAACCAAACCCAAAAAAATGTCCAGCCTGAAGCAGAAAGTACAAGTACCTTAACAGACTGATGAAAAAAACGAAGACAAAATCTCCAAGCTAATAGATCAAAATCTAACAATCCAAACATGCAGCCAACACAACGCAAATGAGGCATTAAGGAAAATTTCTAAGTGTAGTGATGTGTTAGGATAGGCAACACAGGCAGACTGCTCAGCCTGCAACATCCATGATATTAAAGGAAAGCTAATCAGGAACAACACAGAAAGAAGAGTGAACAATTTGGGTGGTAAACATATGCAAATCATTCAGTCTTGTTAAGACCTTACAACTCTCTGACACAGCCAAGTTTATAGATTCTTATCCCACACTTCAATAGTAATTTGCTGACAAAAGCTTAATTAACTATTTGGTAAAATTTTAAGAGGTGGCAAAGTACCTTAGCCAAGCACAGGCACTAGTGGAGTTGAAACAAAAATGAGTATGCAAGAAAGAGTTGAGCTATTCTAGGCTTTGAAATAGCTCTGTGAGTGTGATAGAGAAAAAAAAAACAACAACCTAACAACAAAATAGACAAATAACATTATTTTAAGCCTAAGCTTTACATCATGCAATTTTCAGTTGAAAACACACAGTCAAAAAGTGACAAAGTCTGTAGTAGTAGTGGCAGAGCACAGTTATAGTCTGAACCTTGGAGAAGAGTTCCTCTAAGGCTATGAGTGTGTCCTTAGCAGAGTAGCAGAAGCAAATCTGAAGGGTGAAACAGTTGGTACAGATCACCTGACATCTACAGTACAAGTTTTTTTAAGCAATAAACCACCTGATTTCTTGCAATATTCTGGTGTAACAAACCAAACACACGTGAACAGTGTAGGTGTGCTTATAGATCACATTTTGTGCTTTGTTTTTTAAAGGACTCAGGCAATTCAATACCATTACACTATGCAAACAATAGTACAAGTAAGATACAAGTCAGGAGAGATGCTTCAAAAGCATAACTCTAAACTAAAACAGCAACACAAGAGCCTCAGATAGACCAGAAGAAACAGTAGGCCTGGAAATAACATAGGATGCAAGACAAAAGCAAATCATCTCTTCTTCCTGCTTTCAACTCTTCCTGATGAGAGGCAAGAAAGAGATAAAGAATGATAAAAAACAGGGGCAGCAGACAGCTTTTGGGTGATGAGAACAGGGAGTTTTCCACCGAGGTTGCTCTTGTCAATCTAACCACACCAACAGCAACTCACTCAACAGAGATGCAGGTGAACAAAGGTGTCAAGTTGTTCTTCAAACTACTCAAAATATTCCTCCAGAGTATTTGATCACTGTTCTTACAACACACCTTCATTTCCATAACTTAGGAAAGGGAACTTGTTTTAAAGAGACAAGGAAGATATGAGCCTCATATCTGCTTGAGTTTTAAAAAACTAAATGTTTATACAAGTAATTTTTCAACTCTTTGAAGTCAGAATTTTAAGAGAACAAGAGAAACAAATAGAAGCATGTAGAGGTAATACTGCAAGACAAGCTGAAGTGTGGTGAAGTTTCCAAAAGGAAACAAGAAGTTGCCCTTACAGTCAATTCTTAACTTACTGTTTAGTTATTACACAATAAGACTAAGAGATAAAGAAGCATTAGCTGTGGTCAGGGAACAGAATACATTTTCTTTCAGATCATTCTGGAAGGTCAGACCACCACCATTTACAGAGTCATATACAAAATATATGGACTGCTCTAGTGACATAATTTTTGTTAAATAAGAACTGGATGTGAATCATTCACATCCATGGTAAATGGATCAAAGATGACAACATAAAGAAACAGAAACAACCTAGATTTTCTTTGAAGTTGCCTACACACATACTCATTTTTAGTCAATGAAGTAAAACCAAACAATTTTTATGAAATTTTGTAAACTGTCATACAGAAAAACAGTGAGCAACTTCTTGCCAAAATCTCTTTCAACATTTTATCTTGAACTCATTAACAATACCTGTAGAAATTCATTCACAGGCAGCAAAATCATAAAATCACAGAATCATTTAGGTTGGAAACATCTTGTAAAGTCAAGTCCAACCATAAACCTAACACTGCCCAGTCCAGGAGTAAACCATGTGCCACATCTACACATCTTCTAAGTACCTCCAAGGATGGTCACTCATCCACTTCCCTGGCTGTTCCAGTGCCTGACAACCCTTTCGGTGAATAAACTTTTTCCTAAGAGCCAATCTAAAAATGGCAATGCTGACTGCTGGTGAGTACCCAAAATACAGCTTAACCTTCAGGATTGCCTTGTGAGACAACATTTTTCACAACTAAATATGCCCCGCTAAGGTTCAACCAAGGAACTACAAAACCACCAGAAATCCTTTACTGACAGATATTTGGCACAGACGCCAAGACCAGACAGCTCTTCTGTCCCATGAGTCACAGAAAGAAACAATGCTATTGAGTTACATTTCAGTAACTTCTTTGTTGGGAGAAGACACTATAAGACAACATATTCACATATTCAAATGGTCATATCAGAAGCTCCTGAGCAATATTTACCTAAGACAACAAACTCTCTGGCCACAGATTGCAGTAAAGACTTGTATGCATAGATGAAAGTTATATGGGAAATGATCTGACTCAAACTGACTTTCCAGCAAAGGTGGGCCCTTGGACAAACTTGGGCAACTTGTTTCATAAGAAAATAAAGCTTAGAGTCAAAATTAAACAGCAAAAGATAAGACAGAAAACCATTAAATAACAAAGGTTACTGTCAAAAAGGGCACTGACTATCGAATGTAAGCTATGTGAAAAAGCAAAGGTTACTGTCTAGATCAAGTTAGTTAAGATAAAACTTACCGACTACCGAAGCTCCTCTTTCAGCAAAAGCCAGAGCATATGCTCTGCCCAAACCTAGTTTTAAAAAAAAAAAGAAAAAGTTAAAAAGTTAAAAACAAGAGTGAATTTGTTACCTGAATGGACACAAACACCTTGCAGGTTCAAAATAAAACATTATTTTCCCCAGGAGCTCAAAATATTTTATACGAACAAAATCTAAAAGTAAACAAACAGATAAACAGTAAACAAGACTTCCAGTCAAAAGAATATAAAACCCAAACAAACCATGCTTACGCTTTGTTATGGGGTTCAAGAAAAGCATCTGGGAAAGCTGTATACTGCTATTTTGTGCTTGTGATAGAAAAATATATTTGAAAGGAAGAACCTTTAATGTCCTAATGTAACACTGAAGAAGGAGGGGATGTTTCAAGTTAATTAATTACTCTCTAAGTGAATAAGATACTTTCCTAGTTAAAATTAAGATTTGAAAAAGAAACTGAACAAAATTTAACTGAAGATTGAAACAATAATTTGGATACAAAGTTATACCTAATTCCTCAGTTAATCAGATACATCATTTGCCTGTTCTAAAAGAAGACCATAACTTCTGCATCACATACAAAAGCAAGGGTCCTAAACCTTCACTCTGACTTAGATTCTAGTTGTGTTTGAAATTCATTATAATAAATGATTTACAGATATATTATCCACTGTACCAATTAAAAGGTTTGGGGATTAATGGCACTGATCCTTTTTTTATTCATTTCTAAAAAAAAGGAGACTCAAATGATCAGTCAGAAAAAAAGTCAGAATGCAAACAGTATCTCTTCGCACCTCACCAAGTCATTCAAAGCCAGTTCTTAAAAAAGAAATGGATAGACTGTTTTGAAGCACACCAATCTCACAGCAACAAGTTGAAAATTTCCTTAAGACATCCTTAGGTCTCTGCAACGGAGAGTATCACATGATACGTGAGGTGCATATACATCTACTGCTCAGGTAACCCAAGAAAACCTTTTTTTGTTTCGTTTTGAAAAGCCACTAAGAAGCGCACAAAACCCAGACTGTGCTATATGTGCTGGCCTTCTCAACTTCTAAGCAAGGGCTGAACACTTGAGAATCAAAACTAGTATTAAAAAAAACAAGATAGGTTGCATAAACAATGCCCAACACAGTAACCCACAAAGGATTTGCTCAAAGTGAAAAGAAACACTTTTTAGATATGTGTGTATGTGAAAATAGGTTTCACTTTAACACAAATTAGTGATACAGATATCTAAATAAATTTCCAGCTCTGATCTGTTCACCAGCATCCAAAAAAAATCAATGCTGAAAAACAATGCTATTAGTAATGCAGTCTAACTACAGTGATGTAAATGAAATAAAAGCAAAATTAGAACTAATCCGAAGATAACAGGACCTCCCTCAATCTTAGCTTAAATTTAATCAACTCTTACTAAAAAGCTGTTGTGAAATAAAACATGCAAGAGGAATTTTCTCTATTAACAAACCATTTCCAAGCAGTCTAACCCTAGGAGTACAAGGGTCACTGTACACACACCTATGACATGCAACTTTTACTCAGTGCAATACTTTTTAGAAACTTTGTTACTGCCACAGTGACCTTGTTTTGCTATTATGCAAGGTCTTAACCTGTTCTTCAGTGAAACTTATTATATAGGGAAAAAGCCACAAATACAGGTCTGGTAAAAGCAGAAAAGCCTGGTCTCAATTATTATCAGGTTGATAACTTTCAGGTTATTGGGTTGATCACTTGCAATTGATGTACATGGACTATTCAGTGCTTTCCAAAATACCATCTTTACAAGACATCAGTTAATCTAGGACCTCAAAATTACTCCTCTGGCTATGTGCCGAACCACAAAACGAGAGCAGAACTCCACCGTGGGAAGAGTATACCTTTTCAGAGTATACTGAACAAGTTTCCTAAAGGGCTCATCACAAACACAAACTTTGCCTCTCACTCATCCACACTGACAGCTATTTTTGCTTAACCATCACAGTAGGCAAAGGTCAAAGCATGGATGCAGAGGAAGAAAAAAAAAATAAGAAAAGGGGAAAAAAAAAAAAAAAACAACAAAAAACCCCAAGCAACCAATCCCACGCCATAACAACAAATACCAAAAACATTTCCTGGCAAAACCAAGCATTCCACTGCAGACCAAGTTCCCTGGAGAGATCAAGCCTACAGACCACCAACAGCGCAGGCCAGCCCTGATGGAGACCTCTCGCTCCCGCTCCCACCTGCCTGCAGGCCGGCTCCCGGGAGCAAGGCGGGCCGGGAGGCGGCAGGAGGCTGGCGGCTGCCTTCTCCAGCACCGATGGCACACACATGACACTCCTGCTGGGGCAGCACTGTGCGAAGCCACACTGGTCACACGCCTCAGCCGCTAGGTCCAAGGCTGGAACGATTTAGGATACCAGGACAGCGCTTGGAAGGCGACATCCATTGCTGAGCGGGGCGCTGCGGCCCTGCTTCCCGGTGTGTTTAAAGAGCAGAAATCCCCTATGTTCCAAGGGGTGGGCAGTGCTGGGCCGGCCTCGGACAGCAGCTGCTCCCGAGGGCAGCGGGAGGCACGGCCCTGACCCCTGCACAGCCTTGGCACGGCCGGGGCCGGCACGGACAGCACCTCCCCCGCAGCCCCGCTTCTCTTCTCTACGGCAACAACCCGCTTTACCCACGCAAGGCCGGACCGGGCGCCCCGGCGGCACCTGCCGGGGCCGCCAGCGGCGGCTGCGCGGAGCCCGCACAGCCCGGGCTTCCCCCGCGCAGCGGGTGTGGAACCCCGGCCGGCGCTCACCTCCTCCGGCGCCGGTCACCAGCACCACCCGCCCGTCGAACCTCAGCCCCGCAGCCGCCATCGCTCCGCGCCGCTCGGCCCCACTGCCCGGCCCCACTGCTCAGCTCCACCGCCCGGCCCCTGCTCCACTGCCCGGCCCTGGCCCGCCCGCGGGAGGGGCGGCACGGGGCGGGGAGGTGCGCCCGCAACGCGCATGCGCCAGTCCCGCCGCCCGCTGGGAACTGTAGTGTGCGGTGGGATGGGCAGAGGAAGCGAGGAGGAAGAGGAGAGGAAGGGATGGGGAGAGAAAGGAAGCGGTGCGGAAAGGAGGGGTGGGAACCAAGGGTTAGGAAGGAAGGAAGGGGGAAGAAAGGGAGAGGAAGCGTTGTGGAGAATAAGGAAGGAGATATGATGGGACGGGATAAGGAGAGGAAGGGAAAGGAGGGAAGGGGAAGGGGAAGGGAAGGGGAAAGTGATAGGGAAGATGCATGCTAATGTCTTTACAAACAATTCGATGGGTGAAAGTATGGGTGTTTTTGAAATGGGTCTTAATGTCGCTATTAACATCAAGCAGCAGGTTTGTTGCAGAGCCCAGACTGCTTGACTCCTGAAAAAGACAAAGCACTATCTTGGGTTTGTGAACTTTGGGGTAAAATGACAGGTTCAGGGGAGGAATGGTAGGCGGTTTGGGAAGGCTGTACCTTTCTAGTACCTCAGCCGATGGGGAAAGGAAGAGGGCAACATGCAACCAGGAATTTAGGATAAAAGGAGGCTGCGTCCTCCAAAACCTCAGGACATAAAACCCCGCGGGCGTGTGCCCCAGTGAACTCTCTCCCATTATTCAAATAAAGTTGCAGGACTCCTCTGTCTCCTTTATAGACACTGGCTTTTCATAGCGTGATTTTCTAACAGGGGAGGGGAG